>NC_056738.1:358908926-359051426 GCF_019279795.1 Protopterus annectens
GCATGTTGTTTATCTTGCCTGTTGTGTGGTCTGTGCCAAATTTTATGTTGGCAAGACAGACAGATGCCTTAAAGAATGTATCAGGGAGCATTATTATAACATCAGGAAGGACAATATGAACAATGCCCTTGCTAGACATGTATTGAATACTGATGCCTCCCATACTTTTAATTTTAGAGCTATAGGCTTGACCTATGAGAGTGTGAGACTAGGAGACATTAGCAATAGAACTGAGAGTTTGGAAGCCATTTGGATTACCAGACTCAGGAGTACTGATGGTCATGGTTTGAATGAATGCATTCCTTTGAGACCAAGGCTTAGGATGAGACCTTTGAAGAGATAGATTAGTTTTTTATGTAGCATGTTTTATAGATTGTATGTTCATACATTTTATACCAAGGTTTTTACACGTTTTTATGTCCATGTGTATTTCTTATTTTTTATGTATTAATAAAAATGTGATATGTTTTTATGGTAATTGATTAACACAAGTGTATTGATCATATGACTGTATCATGTGATATCTTGGGTATAAAGGTGTGTGGTTTGTAGTGCTTGTATGCATCTGAAGAAACATAATTGTGAAAGCGCTTGTGTTTTTGCACTGAGTAAAGGCCTTATTCTGGATTTTACAGCCCTCAGCGTCTTATTCATTATATTTTATAGAAGTAAAATAAACTTAATCCCCAGGATTCATGAAGCTTGTGCCAGGCGCAGGTGTAGCGTTGATGATCTAATGCCAAATATGGCCGCTGAGCGATTCAGTTACGAGCTGTTCCCATGTGCACTACCAGCGTATGCCAGAGCTGCACAGCTCCCAGAGCATGTATGCTAATTACCCCATGCGCAGCAGTGTAGCACGCAAATGAAGGTATATAGCAATTCATGAAGTGGTGCAGGCGTAGCATAAGCATGCAGAAATGTAAACCAAAAAATGGTTTACATTTTGTCAAACATAAAATTGGAGCCATGAAAGCGGACCAAACTTGCATATTATAATGTTAATATATGCCAATGGCTAAATATATAGCCAATGGCATAAAAAAACATGCACAACACATAAAAAATAATATTTAATGTCATGGCCACACTAACGCAAAGTAAAATCACAGTGCATTGGTGCGCAAACTGGATCACAATGAAAATATATTTATATGTCATAAAACTGCAATGTAACACATTTCATGAATTCCCCATAATAGTCAATGGCACGCATGCTACACCACAACCATGGCGCAAGGGTTGCTAAGGGTCTGTGGCAGTGTTCTGCATGGTAACTAGGAATTAGTAGTCAATGCCATGCAAATGAGTCAAGTAATACTGAATTGCAAAATCCCCGCCGGCGTAAGGATGTACCACACAGCGTAGTGGTACAACACCGAGTTGTGGCCTGGAGATAAACATGACATCAAGAGAGGGGTGCTCCACCTTAGCTGTAAACACATTGGAGCATTGCTAATCTGGGTTGCCTGTTGCTAAGCAAAGCCGCAGGATAGGGGTGTGGAAGTAGCCATAGCTTTGCTTAGCTGAGAGCACACAAGTTAACCAAAAGTGCATGTGAACGTGGATGAAAACGTACTCAAAACCCGGTAAACAGCTGTGCGCGGCGTGCACCATAGCTGAAACAGGAAGGATACGGGAAGACAATAAGGAAATGCTGCAGCATGGTAATTGGAGTACAAATGAGTAATTAACACCTAGGAACTCACAGTGGGCCATTGACAACAGCTAACAAGGCTGCTAGCAGCTACCTGTAGAACAGGAAAGGGGAGGTGCCGTACTGCAAAGAAAAGAGAACTGCCACAGCAGAACAAAGCAAACTTGCAGTAGATCAGCTACATAACACATTTCGCAACACAATCTTGGGTTGGGAAAGTACAAAACAAGAAAGCAGGCAGCTGGATGCATGCCTAACAATGGGAGGGGAATCGGGTTGAAAAGTGAAGTAAAGGGCAATAGATGAATCATGGCAGCCAAGCGTAAGTCAAAACCAAAGGCCCCACAATAGCAGTACCTGCTGTAAAACCCATAATTAAGATACCCTGCACCTGGAATTGCACATACACACCCATTTACACCAGCAGGATCCATTGCACAATAGTATAAAGTGTGAAAGCCCCACACACACACTTGTGTATTCCGAGACACTCTGCACCATTGGTGTATACAGACAGGGAACTTTTAATATGTACATGTTAGGGGCTGCCATAGCTTTCATTCACCAGCATGCGTTGGAGAATGACGGTGGTGTGGAGGATGATTGCTGACAGCCATCTCAGGCACTGGAGGAGGAGAAGTGTGTTCAGACCCAGGGTAACCTGCCAGGGGTTACATGATCTGGAGATAGTAGAGCATTACAGGGTGGACAGGGACATCATACAGCAACTTGTTGAGCTGTGTCGGCCATGCCGCAAAGCCAGAAATAACAGAGGGAAACCAATCCCAGTGGACACGAAGGTATGTGTAAGCTTGAGAATACTAGCCACAGGTACCTTTCAAAGGCCAACTGAGGATATTATGGGGATCTCACAGGCATCAGCATCCAGGGTACTTCGCCAGTTCCTGGATGCCATGTTACCACATGCCAATGAGCACATATACTTCCCCCGAACGCAGGAGGAGTTGGCCAGCAGTATGCGTCTCTTCCACCGTGTGACAGACTACCCGGAGGTACTGGGTGCAATAGACTGCACGCATATACACATCAAGACACCACCTGGTGAGCAGGATAGGTGCTACATAAACCGCAAGGGATACCCCTCCATCAACTGCCAGGTCATGTGCAATGCCCAGGCCATTATCATGGATGTGTGTGCTGGCAGCCCTGGAAGCTATCACGACTCCCACATCTGGAATGCCTCACAGCTGTATCAGGTATTTTCCAGGGGGGGCATCCCATATGGCCACCTGGTGGGGGATGCTTGCTATGCACTGGAACCATGGATGATGACTCCCATCAGAAATGCACACACAGCCACGCAAGAATGCCATAATGAGGCACACGTAGAAACCAGAATCATCATAGAGCGTGTGTTTGGGATGCTGAAATTATGGTTCCATTGCTTGGACATATCTGGTGGAGCCTTGCAGTACTCTCCAGGCATGTGTGCCTACATCTTCATAGTATGTGCCATGCTACACAATATGATCCTGTGGAAACAGCTGCAGCAGGGACAGAATGGTGAAGGCCCTCACAGCCCACCACCATTGCCAAGGGCCCCACAGGCACAGCAAGACTCAGACCATGAACACCCTGTGCCAGCCCCAGTAGGCAGATGGAGGCATGCCCAGTATGCTCATGCCTTGGCAAAGAGGGAATGTATAGCACACACAATGACAGTGTAGGCACCTATGGACTGACACTCTTCTCCACCTGCACACACAGCAAACATGGATGGCACACACACAACCACCTGTAAATTGTCATGTATAGGTGGTCTACTGTATGCATCCTACATAGGCAGCCCTCAACTATTGTACACACAACTGCCATTGGCACAAGGTAAGTCAATACCTGAACAGTAAATGAAGCTATCAGCATGTGTCGATACTGTATGTATAGGTTCATAGATACATAGGTAGGTACATGCCTAACTGCCCGAGACCAGTTATAGGCATAGTCAAAATCTGTCTGCTGTTGCCGCCCCATTGATTAACTAACTGTCCCTCTGTGGAGTAGAGCCAATTGCAGGATCCCTGGGGTGTATCCACTGTTCCCCACCCACTTTGCAAGGATTCTCTGGAGTGTTAGTGAGGAGTTCTGTATAATGTAATCAGGGATGTAGTTCCAAATAATGGGAAGTACCTGTGACAGGAATCTTCCAGTTATGGTTTTAGCAAGGTGTAGCTCATTACAGTGTGTGGCTCACTGTGACATGGATGCCCATAGGTGGAGCATATCCATTAAGCCTGACTTGGATACAGCTTTGTTGGCCAGCAAATAAAATTTCTGAGTAAACGAGATGCCACTGAATAATGCATGAGTTTATGCAGTCTGGCAGCATAGGACACATGTCTGAGGGCATGATCCCTTTATGCGAGGTATGTTCGTGGCCCTTCCAGCTGTCAGATGTGTCTTCTGAGGTACATCCAAAATGGGTTATCATACTCGATGATGGGATTGATGACTGATGAGTAAAGGGGCACAATAACCTAAGTCTGTTTAGATGTGAACCCTTAAGTAATCAGACGGCCTACATAGATGCATGTCCTAACTACTTCGCACATATGACTGTCAAAGGAGAGATCACTATGTAATGTAGTCCCCACATACCCATTATGTCATCTGAATTATACTGTCTGCCACTCATGTGTTAATATGTGTGTGTGTGTAGTTTCCCAAAATGGAATGACTATGCAGTATGTGGCCTTTAGCTGGAGGCCATCACTCTGACACCCTGTGTTGGTCTATGTGAGGCCCCTTGAAGGACATCTTTGACAGCTGGACTGTCAGTTATGACTCCGCGTCTGCAGTAATCATCAAACATGGCCTTCTGTAGTCCACCTGTGTTAGCCCATACCTCTGAGAAGTTTATGGTAAACAGTAGGGGTCCCAGGACTGAGTCCTGTGGGACACCAGTTGTGACTGGTCAAGAGTTGGACCTGGAGGCTGCTAGGCTTACCATGCAGGTTCTGTGTGTAAGCCTGTTGGCAAACCAACCTGTGATGTATGGGTGTATGTACTGGCTGGTGAGTGTAAAAATAATACCTGAGTGGGGAATGGTGTCAAAACCCATGGTGAGGTCCAGGTAGTATGTGTGAACTACCACACCCCACACCTAAAGTCTAGGTGGCTGTAAGATGTCAAACTGGTTCAGTAGGTATGATCTGCACTCAGTCAAGGTGATCTGGGTTGGGTCAAGTGTCTGGAGGTTACCATTGTCTATGCTAATGTGTGCCATGAGGATACGCTCCATAGCTGTGCAGATCAGGCTACTCAGGCCTATGGGGTGGTAGTTATCATGGTCAGTTGTGTCACCACCTTGGTGGAGTGTAATAGCTGTTGTCATGCACCAGTGAATAGCCATGTAGCCTGTGTACAGGCTGATGTTGAATTGCTATATTAGGCAGGGGGTCACTTTGTCTTGTAGTGTCTGCAGGATGCAGTCTGGGACACCATCTGCCTCCACTGATGCTCTGTCATGCCATTTGAAAGGGCCATTACCACCTATATGTCTCAGATGTCTGGGAGACTGTACGTTTTGGGTATTGTTGTGGGCCCAGTAGGGGGTGAAGCTTGCTCTGAATGTATCATCAAGTGTGTTGGTGATATCAGTAGGGTCAGTATATTCAGTGCAATATTGCACCAGCACAGTGCAAATCTGTGTGTTACTGCTTATGTCCTTGACATAGCCAAAGAAGCCTTTGTGGTCATATTCCGAATCCATGCCTATTTACCTGTGGATGTCAGCCTTGGATGATTACATGAGTAACATAAGTATTTTGCTAATACTGGTCACGTACGTCTGCATGTCTTGGCATTTGCTGTTGTTCTGGACTACTGTACTACTTCTGTTGTATAGCCTGTATAATGCAATGGTGCAGCAGACTGGTGTCCTTGTGTAGGAGTAGCTAGTCCGGGTTTACCATTGATAGCATGACCCATACATCTTTGTAGGTGCTTATAGAGTGCATTGGTAATTCTGTCTGTATCTTGAGCAGTGTCATCCCTGAGCATGGGGGCTGAGAACCCTCCCACCTCTGTCATTAGTACTGTGAATTTGGCTGTAGGAAAGGTATTCACTGTGTGTTCCTTGGGTGGGGGAGATGGTTGGGTGTGGAAATCATCAGTGAATAGTTCATGGTCAAATCTAAACAGTGACCGGTTTATCTCTGCTGTAGTGCACCTGTTGCACATGTCAGTGATTACCACTTCTATTATGTTTTCACCTCTCATTAGTCCGTCTACCAACTGATACAGGCCATATGAGGTGTTACATCCCAGGAAGTGCTGGGCCTGGAAGTGCATACTTGAGTAGGTTATCCAGTTAAGTGTAGGGTAGCTGACATTGACCAATAATAGGGTGTCTGGTAGGACTGTCATGTTTACTACTGTCTCCAGATTGTTGTAGTGGTGCTCCTGGGTCATGGAGGGTTATCTGTAGCAGCTCACAGTTTGCATTGCAGTCGTGGCTGATGTTAGCTGACATGGATGATCACAGAGGTATCATGCTGCCCCACTAACTTGGAGGTGTAGGTATCCCCGATGAATATGAATACACCCTATCCATGTCTGTGCCAGTCCTTGTACAGTGGTTGAAATGTGTGTTATGGGTTGTAGTCTGGTAGTGCCAGTGTGCTCACAGGAGCCTTATACAGGTCCCAGTCACAGAACAGATGTAGATGTTGTCCATACTGAGGGGTGCTGTGAGTGCGTGCATGTTGTGAGTACTACCCCTGGTGTTGAGTAGCCTAACCCTCATTGGTTCTGCTATTGTGCAGATTCACCTCTGAGACCTGCCTAAAAATGGCACCATGGGGGCGCCAATAGCCTTGCCCAGCATTCCAAAGCCTTAGGCTGACACATGCAAGTTGGTATAGCATTGTTGCAGGCATGTATCCCATCTGTGCTTGTGTCCCATCTTTCCTGTAGGTAACCTACTGGTAAGCAATTCAAAGCCTGAAACCTATACATGTCCATTAGCTTCCAAGATAGGCTTTCATTGTGATTATGTATCAGTAGTCTGTATGCTATTGCTGTACTTAACTGTTGTCTGACTACAAGGTGAATTTACACTGTATATTGTGATCAGAAAACTCTGTATAATCACATATGATGTTGGAGATGGCCTGCACTGTAGAGGTTCACAGACAGGTAGTAGGCTATCTGTCCAAGGGCATTTAGAAGCATAGCTACAATGTGGTGGCTTTACCTGCACCGTTGATGAAGTAACTGAGCCTCTGTCAAGCATAGCCAATGAAGTGATTCCAGGCAGAGTTGCCTGAAGCTGTTAAAGACTGGGGTGCTGTAGGGTGATAGGGGCACATAGTAATCTCAAAAGGGCATGTTAACATGACAACCCAACAGCATTCAATTTCCCCAACAGGTCTTGCAGCTGTAGAACTGGAGTGGCTCCCCCACACCCTGGCTGTATGTGTCTGGGACACATGATCCCAGGGGTGTATATAATGTTGGCCAGTCACACATCAAGGTTTCCCCTGAAGTGTGTCAGTGAGTGGCTATGCCAAATGTAGTTATGATGTTAATGTATAGTCTCCCAATTCATGCGTTATGTCGGTATTTCGAGAAGCTCACTGGGTGTGGGTGGCTCCACCTGTTGTGTAGCCAAGCTTACACATAGGATTCATGGACATAGGAAATAGGCAGAAGGAGTGTTAATATCAATAGTGTAATGGCTACAGCATTTGCATAATATCTGTGCAGTCCTGGTTCAAATCTCAATAAAATCAGAGATGATTTACATGTTACATAGTATACCTTAACCACAGCTTCCATATATAGGTAGTATTCCACAGAATAATAAATATTTGGAACACACAACCGCTGAAGTGTGCGTTAATCACCCTTGCACTACCAGTGCCTGTTCTGAGAGGTAAAATGACCACTGCCAGGATTAGAACACGCAACCATGTACTCAGTCTTCACAATAACCTACCACTAAGCTACCTAAGATGTACCAACGGCAGTTGTGTATTCTGACAGGTTAAAACACAAAAGGGAGGAATGTGTGGAAATAGGACAAACCGGCATGTACCCAATGAAAGATGTATGCGATATATATATATATATATATATATATATATATATGTATATATAAATCAACATATATATATATATAGAGAGAGAGAGGGAGAGAGATATATATGTCGATATATGGGGATATACATATATATGTAGATATATAGATAGGTTAACAACATCTACATAATCATGGAGGTACATATAAATGGGATGCCTACCAAATACCGAATGCTTGACATACCGACGCTCGTAATCACGAGGTTTAAAGACCGAAAGACCACAGTACCGAAACACCAGAAGTGCATGGTTTAAAATCCCGATGTTAAGGGACATTTAGTCAGTGCTTCTGGTGTTGCAGTTCAGGTAGGTTACTGTGTGTAAGTGAGGGCTGTAGTGTGTGTATGTGTGTGTTCTGAGTGTGGTGTGGGTTCCTGGGGGACTGTAATGTGTGAGTGTGGGTTTGCTTTGTGCTTCTGTTTGTGCGATCTAGGAGGTAGAATATTAAAGTAGGGGGGGTATGGTGGGGTGCAGCTTCCCACATGGGGGAGTATAGGGGGGCCTGCCCACCTGCTCATATGTAGTGTAGGATGGTTTGTTTGGATGTGGTGGGTAGCAGTGTGTCTGTGTGTGTGTGTGTTCCATGTTTGTGTTACTTTCACGAATTTGACTGTCGCTGTCGATAATGTGGGGTATGGGAGTCTGGGCCCGGTACTGTGGGCGTCGGAATTGTGTGCTTTTGGGATTACATAGGTATCCCGTATAGAGCAGTTGAAGTGTTCATATATGAGTATAACATGGACCATAGCAATCACACATACCGCCACGACCAAACTTTATGAACAAAGGATATGGAGAGTATATGCCTATACACTATTACAAATATGTTCTATGGACATGAGCCAAAGATAGGGTTACCACCTGTCCCACTTTGCGAGGGATAGTCCCTCTTTGGGTAGTTGTGTCCTGACCAAAAATATTAAACGTGGCAAATGTCCTGAGATTGTAGGACATAATTATGTCCCATATGTAATGTAATAGTTGTATACAATAGTTCTTTCTGTATCTAAAATACCTACATGTTACAAGAAACAGGACAAGCAAGTAAACTGCTACAAGAATAAGCTTATATTTAGGCAAAAAAGGAAAGTTCTATCCTTTTTAATGATCGTGGGTTTGTGTCGGCCTGAAAAATCTGATGTGTGTCCTAAAAATGTCCCACTATGGCCATTTGAAAAGGTGGCAACCCTAGCCAAAGAGGGTCAGTCACCAACACAGCTCCAATGACTGCAAATACCTATGACAGAAATACACAACTTTCATGTAGCAACACTTTATTACATTCTGATGTATTGCCGAAAGGATTCAAGGACTAACATCACCTGCATGCTATACAGGAACCAATTAACAGTGCCTTAATGAATCAGCCTGCAATTACCATAGTATTAGTCCACTAAAAGATAGGTGTTCAAATAGGGAAGGAACCCTCACGCACATATCGATTATGTATAAAAGCAGTTCCTACACACCTGCATCTGCTATGTACATCCACCAACATCTCCCCCACACCCAAACAAATTGCAATACAAACTGCAATAACATCACAAATCATTCACTCACTGTATGACATCTGCAGAAACCTTAACATGCCTTGTCAGAGACACACTAACATGGCCCTATGTGTAATAGTTGCTGTTATACAATGGAACAGCTGCTGATGTTGCAGGGTTTGTTTGCACTAATCCCGTTTCAGAGGGTGTGTGTACACCGGGAAGTGTTACCAATTACTGATTAACAGCACAGTATGATACACATGTATACCAAACCAAAGATGTCTGGTGAGCACACTGTAAACCACCTAACATTTCATGCATAGCCATACAGCCTTGACCTGCCCAAACATCCTTGCCAAACTGAAACATCTGCAGAAGTATCGGGTACAAACAAACCCTACATAAGTAGCAATGTTCTGAAATATAACAGCTGTACTCACATGTAGAACAACATCTTCTAGCCATTACACACAATCCACGGGAGTCATGAAGCTAATATATCTGTGTCTGTCTCTATATAGCTGTTGAAATACATCACAAACAACACATCCAGACCATCTTCCTCGAAAGTAAGGCAAAGGGACAATGCCCAAGTGGAGTACTAAGTTATACACCACTGTTGCCATGGTATTGGCTAATGGAGTTGCTGCACAGCTGATGTGCATCTAATTAACTACTTTGGAACACCAAGTGGCGGTCAGAATAGCACATGTTACTGATATTTAACTATAAAAGGATGGCTTATCACACATTCAAACCATCTGTATATACCAGCAGAAAGTTACAAATAAGATTGAAACACAAACTGAAAAGGATTGAAATAACAGTCAAAGACACCTCGGGTTACTAATAAGGTATGTAGAACACTCAGTATGTCTGTGTATGTAGTACCTGTTCTGTAATATTTAAAATGTACGCAATGCATATAGTGGAAACAGTTATCTTGTAGTGATGTATTGTTGAGCATAGTAACGCTTGTAGTATTTATGTGTGTACTGCTGTAGGTCACAAGGCAAACACCGCATACACCACAAGGGATGCTATATAAGGGCTTTGAACCCAACAATTCCTCACCAACCGCTGTCAGTGGTAGGGTTGGTCCAACAAGTATGTGCTATAACAGGGGATAGTATATGTTGTTATATTGTAACAGTAGGCATATGTATGGGTGTATTACTGAGAATAACATGTCGAAGGTTGGCCTACTGTGCAATTATGATTTGCATTGTGGGATATTGTGCCAATAACTGTGTAATGTACAGTATTGTAGGCAGATATGTATTACAATTTACATAGCATTATTGTTATGTTAGGCAAACATTAGTTATGTCTATTGGCATTTACAATACACAATAACAGGATACATATGACTTGTAGTCACCCGACAGTTTATCAGCATGATAGCAAAGTAAAATGGAAGAGCTAGTTAACTATCCATGCACATAAGACATGTAATAAGTTCAAAGGTAGGTACTAGGCTGTCTGCCCAAGGGTATTTATAAGCTTAGCTAGAGTGTGTTGGCTTCCGCCACCCCCTTAGGTTAGTTCCCTGTGCCTCTGAATGGCAGAGCCATTAGTTCCCTGTGCCTCTGTCCAGCAGAGCCACTGCATTGATCCCCGGGGTACATGTCTGTCTCCCATCCACCCATCAAGGTTTCTCTTGAAGAGTGATAGTGAGGGGCCCTGCCTGATGTACATTGGAATCATGTTCCAAAGCATGGGGAGTCTCCAGGTCAGAAATCTATCCGTCCAACACGTCCTAGTCCTTGTTGTGGTTAGGTGTATATCTCTAGAGCATGTGGCTCTCAGGGGCTTCTGTTTAGGTGGAGCATATTCAACAATACTGGGTTGGACATGGGCCTTGTATGTCAAGCAGAGATCACGTGTGAGTATGCGGTATGCAACCGAGTACAGCTGGAGTTTCTTTAGTTGGGCCACATAGGTCATCTGTTTGAGGTCAGTAATCCTCTTGGTGTGGTACTGTTGTGGTCTTCCAAGCTGTTGCAGTTGTCTTGTAAGGTACATCCCAAATGAGGTGTTGAATCCTTTAATGGGTCTAATAAGTCATGAGTAGAGAGGCACAATGGCCTCCTTTGTTCTGGATGCAAACCCATTAGAGATTAGGGGAGCCACCTAGAAGGATATTTTAACCACCTTGGCAGTATGGTTATTGAAGGAGAGATTGCTATCTACTTGGTTTCTCAGATCCCTTATTACCTTTTCTGTATGTAGGGGACTAGCACCTATGTGGTAGTCTGCGGGTAATTAGTTTTATCCAAAGGGGATAACTATGCACTTTTTGGCATTCAGCTTGAGACCATGATATTGACACCAGGTATCCATCTCAGTGCGACCCTTCTAGAGGGTGTCTGTATCAGCTGGGGAAACAATTATGGCTCCTAGTTTGCAGTCGTCTGCAAACCTTTTCAGCCAAAGCCCTCCTGTGCTTGCCTGTACCTCAGAGAAGTATATACCAAACATGAGGGGTCCTAGGACTGAGCCCTGGGAGACACCACTTGTAACTGGTTTACAGTCGGACCTAGGGTATGCAACTCCCACTGTGTGGGTTCTGTCCGTGAGCCACTTTGCAAGCCATCTCATGACATAGGGGTTAATGTTCAGGTGGATGGGTATGTTGATAATACCAGAGTGGAGAATGGTGTTGAAAGCCTTTGAGAGATCAAGGTAGGCTGTGTGGACCTCCTTACCCTCATCTAATGCCTTGGTAACTGTCTCAAAGAAGTCCACCAGTTTAGGAGGCATGGTCTGCCCTTAACAAAGCCAAACTGGGAGGGATCAAAGGTTTGGAGGTACCCAATGTCTCTGTGACAGAGATCCATGATGATGTGCTCCATAACCTTGCAGACCAGGCTAGTCAGGCCTATAGGGCAATAGGTCACATGGTCCGTTGTGGTGCCACCTTTGTGGAGTGGGATAACTGTTGCTGTGCTCCATTCAGGGGGCACAAAGCCTGATGCGAGGCTATTATTGAACATGGTGCATAGGTGGGGAGAAAGTACATTCTGAAGTTTGTGAAAACGCAGCCTGGGATGTTGTCCAGTCCCATGGATGCTGTGATATTGGCTTTAGAGTGTGCAGCTTTTACCTGCGTAGTTGTGATTACAGGGACTCTGCATTCTTCCTGTATAGATATGGGCCCTTTAGGGGGTGAGAGGGGGGAAAGGTATTACTGAACCTATCTGCCAGGATGTTGGCAATATCAGTTCGTTCTGCAATGTTCGTGCCTTTGTGCTGTAACACAGAGCAGATCTGGGTGTTGGCTATAGAATGCTTTGTGGTTGTCCTTGGAATTAGTGGCAGTTTTGTTTCCATAGCTAGTTTTGGAGGATCTTATAAGGGATCTCAGCTTCTTACTGAGGCTGACCAGGGAGCTCCTTCATGCATGAGATTGTACTCTGTTTTGCAACAGTGTCTTCCTTCTGTTGTACAGTTTGTTTATGGCAGGGGACCACCAGATTGGCTTCCTTAATTTGGAGTATAGCGTCTTGGTTCTGTTTGGGATAGCACGATCCATGCACACGTGTAAGTGCTTATAGAGTGTATTTGTGTGGGATTCAGCAGTTGTAACTGTATTGTCCATCTGCATGGGTGTCATGAAGTTCACCACGTCTGTCTTAAGAAGCATGAAGTTGGCTTTGTAGAAATATTATACTGTGGTTTCCTTAATGGGAGGTGGGGGTGGGATGTGGATATCAAGGGTGTTTAGCTTATGGTCGGATCGGACCAATGAGGAGTTGACTTCAGGTGTGGAACACCGGTCACTCATGTTGGTAATGCCTAGGTCTAGTATATTGTTGCCCCTGGTGGGTGTGTGGATAGGTTGATCCAGGGCATTGATGTTTATGAATTCTAGAAAGCGTTGAGCTAATGAGTTGTTACACGCGTAGTTTTCCCAGTTAATGGTGGGGTAGGTGAAGTCGCCCATTAGTAGGGTATTTTGTTGAACCCTAATAATTTCCAGTACATCAAGAAAAGAGGAGTGGGAATCCTGGGGCATGGTGGGGAATCTGTAGCAAGCTACGATTTGGATTGCAGTTTAGCCTAGAGGTAGTTGCACTTGGATAACCTCGGATACATTGTGCTAAGCAACTAGCCTGGAGGGGTGGATATCCTTAATGAATATGGACACACCTCTGCCTTGGGTGTTCCGGTCCAGGTTACATGGCTGAAATGTGTGCTATGAGTTATAGCCTGGCAGTGCAGGGGTGCTCTCTGGAGCCTTGAACCAGGTCTCAGTCACTGCACAGATATTGATGTTCTCCATTACAAGGAGTGCCTCGAGTGAGTGCATTTTGAGATTTAGACTTCCAGCATTGAGTAGCATTACCCTCAGTTTGTGCTTGCCTTTTCCTGTTATGGTGGTGAATATGTTATTTGAACCTTGCCTAAAGAAGGCACTATATAGGGAGCAAGAGCCTTAGCCAGTATCCGGCATCCCAGGGGTGACAGGTGCAGGCCATCTGTGGCAAAGCATCGTGATCTGTCGACCATGTCATCCCAAGCAGACAGATACCGGATCCCCTTAGAATGACACCAGAAACTTAGCCAATTGTTGAAGTCAGTCATTTTTTCCTCGTACTACAGTATCATTCTGGGCAAAGGCAGAATGCTACTCAGGGCTAGGGTCATACCTGCCTGGCCTACAAGATTGGAGAGCTCTTACATGTCTCTTTTCATGTAGTCCAGGGAGGTACGTCTCAGGTCATTCACACAAACATGGACAATGACAGAGTCATATTTGTACTTGTGGAGTGACCTGTGTGCGTGGGTTATGTGGTGGATCCTGGTACCCGACAGGCAGCTGACAGTAACCTTCTCCTTGTTTAGCTTGGTGAGTGGGACATCAGTGTGCCTGACTATAGAGTCACCTATGACTAGTGTGTTGGGTACGTTGATTTGCCTTATTGGCTGTGGTTGAGTGGCACCCTGAGTCTGTGGGCTATGTGCCACTGGGGTTGTATTGGGGGATGCAGGCTGCTTGAGTTTCCTCTTTTGAGGTCTCTGTTGCTTAGACAGATTATTATTGAGAGCCTCCGCAATTGCTTTTGTGTTACTATGTGTGGATTATGGTGGTGTAGATTTAGTGAGACTATGTGATGAGTGTGGTGTGGTGCAAATGTTTACCTTCTCCATATGTCTGCCAGGGTCAGTCTTGGCTGGAGAGAGCTTTACCTCCAATTTGGCTAGATAAGTGCATCTCTCACAGGTTGTAGTTTTGGGTGGTAGGTGGAGACGGTTGTCTGTGTACATGAGGCAATGTCTACATTGCCTCAAGATGTCCAGATTCATCAGATAGACAGGAGAGAACACTGGGAGCTTACCCTTGGACATGCCTGAATATAAAACTATTTTCCCCTAGATAAGTGAGGAAAGTGAGTACAAGAGCTATTTTACTCTAAGCAAGTGAGAAAAGTACGTACAAAAACTGTTAACCTCTAGGTAATGAGGAAGATTGAGTGCTATAGTAATTAGTAGCTTACGTAGTGCTTACAAGTTCTGAACAAGTGCTGAGCATGAATAAGGCATCCAGATAGGGTCTTGGATAACATAAACACACTGTCCCCCCAACAGGTACACAATCATATATCAATGTACAGTACAGAGCCCCTGTAACCACAACTATGCAGGTACGAGCTGCACTCAGGTTGCATGGGACCTGTCCACATCCCAGGTTGTATCATACACATATGGCAAAACAAGATGCTCTCCACATACACATCATGTAAAACACAGCTTCATGTCAGGCTGTGTACACACTGAATGGTGCACACCAACAGGTATCACAACCCACAAAGGGGGAGACACCACTGATAATGGGAAGTTCTGCACTACTACCCTGCTGAGTCTAGTCTGAAAGGCCATAAACCTTGATCAAATTATTTGATGTCAGCAGTACAGATGTAGATGACAGTAAGGTTGATTTCACACTGCATATCATAACCTTGCCAGGTCATAGGACATCATCACCCATACTGTGTTCCACCTACACTCAGTATACTAAATGTACATTCCTATGTCACAGGAGTGTTTTGAAACTGGACTGCTGGCAAAACCAACACTACAGAAGGTTTCTGAATAATAGATGCACATCACACCAGTGTCAGCTACAGTAAGACAGGGTTAATTCATTGTACTCCCCCTCACTGCAGTCTATACCACACAGACTAACAGAAGGCATCTGCCTATTCAAGTATGCGAATGACTATGACCTAGGAGCAATAGCTGTTGTGGACAACATACAGAAGGGGCTTTGTGGGTGAGGTGTGTGACATATGGGCACAATCTGACGGCTACATATTGCATTGTCACCCCTATGTGTTAATAACCCTGTACCCATGAACTACCACCTAGGCAGCAGTCAACATAATGGACACTGTGTGTAAGGGATGCAGCTGGGCAGTTGTCTTTCCTGTGATAGTTACATCACCACACCTGTCAGGTAGTCATATGTGGCAATCCTAATCATGACAGGGTACCATCCATGAATATAGAGATCATTGTCCAGCCATACTCAACACTCAAGTGACCCATATCAGATCACATATTTCCTTTAAGAGGTATTGGCCATGTTCAGATGGCCTACATCAGCCTTCCCAATCCCCATCTCCACTATGTAGCATGATGCCTACCCTGAATAAAGCCATGTCCAACCCAGTGATGTTGGACATGCTACACATACACATCCTGATCTCAAACACATACTTCATGGACATCCACCTTCCTAGTACTAGGATCACCACATGCTGGCCAGATCCTTGTCCCATGCACTTTACATAGTCCTGCCATACTATGCATTCCTGTCCAGCAAAGCTGCACAATGCCCCCCTCTCAGACATGGTGTGATAACCACATGGTAAATGTATCATTAACCCTGTGGATCAGTTATGTGGCACTGCTTCACCTGGCCCCAGAGACCCACCTGTCAGCTACAGCTAGGTAACCTTTCATCATAGATTCATACATGGCCCAGGGCATATAGCCTACTAGTTGATTTTGACTGTACATGCTATAGTTAATATCCATCCCTGCAAATACCATCTGGCTAGCCAGTGTACCGTGTGTATCACATGTGCAACATAGGTGATACATGGCAGGATATTGAAGTGTGTACAGTGCCATGTAGATGTATATGGCAAAACACATACATGTAAAACCTTCCGTGAGCAAGTCTGCAGGGTCACAGGTCATGTCCATTAAGACAGTGTAAGTCTTTATATGTGACATATATACAGCATCAAGGTCGACTGCATTAATGTGGACACATCCAGCCATGTGCTGATAGGTAAGAACACCAGTACAGGCAAACAGACATGTCCACATCAAGACAGCATCCACATGGAGTATGAGCAATGTAATCAGGTGACACACACACATATATGGTGATAATATCCATCACCATTGAGTGTCAAATGTGTGTGACACAAACATGTCAGTGATGTCAGTGTCATGTAGATTTGCAAAGACAACTATTTAATTGTAATAAATGCAATACACATGTATGTTCAGCTGAAGCTCTGTATGTCTCTGTGAGTTACTGTGACCTGTCTCCATCATTATGTCTTCCAGGTATGCCGTGTGCAAGGCTACCCCCTTATACCCGCTTGGAGGATGAGGCCCTCATCTCATACCTACATGACAATCAGGATGCACAGCAGCGGGATGCCCTGTGGATGGAACTTCACAGGAGGGTTAATGATGTGGGTGGCCACAACCGCACATACCAGCAGGTGCACAGACACTGTACAGACCTCATTAGATGGGTGAAACAGCGTGCAAATGCAATCGCCAGGGAACAAGGTGCAACAGTTGGTGGTCCACCAACCCAGCCCCCACTCACACATACCGAGGAGCTACTGGCCAACCTGGGGACACCTGCAGAGCAACATCCAAAAGCCTTAGCTGATATTGTGGAGGTGGGTGTCTCTCAACCACTGAGCTTGCAGTTGCCTGGTAAGTCACTACTGCACCTATAACAACTATATTCCATATAGTTACATGTGTCACTGTACAATATGTAATGTAACATCATATGCAAGGCATGTATACACACATGCCACATACTATAGTATGCTACTCTGTGTATGCACACATGTGCATACTCCATAGTATAGTCTGTTGTACTGGTGTATGTGTTAACATGCACATTACACCCTGTAGCTATCATACAGGCATGGATAATGATCATACTGCTGTGTTACTCCTATTTAGGTAGGCAGGTGAGACTGTTATTATTTATCAGGCATATTAATGCACAGATATATCTGCCATGTGGCCATTTACCACATGTACACATATACAGATCAGACCTGCAATGCATCACAATGGCTACCCATGTGCAATACTTGCAAACTATGTGAAACATCAACATGAAGCCTCAAAAACTGTCATTGCCAGATGTGTGGACAGCTGTGCATACAATGGTGGAGGTGCTGTTCACTGTAGGGACATGTACTACAGATCAGAACTACACATGTGGGAAAAACAAACAGTACTACACAGTGAGCTGGAGTATGGCCAGCCCACAGGATTCACTGGTGTGGATCATAGCCCTGCTATGAATGTCACACAATGTGATGTGCTATCTTGACATGTCCATGACATCTAGTGGCCTGGCTGCAACACTGCCTAACTATCCTGAAAAACATATACCACATACCACCCTTTGTCTGCATAACCCTGTTGTCAGTGGAGCATATGACATCTATGGGTGTATGTCATATGGGACAACACAGATATGTGAAACAGACACCCGTCACAATAATTTGGCCAACACATGTACACACATGGCCCTGGAGGATGGCCAGAAACATGAAGCAAAACACACAGTAGACGTAATGTGCTTGTGTGTACACCCTGTCGTACAATGGCTCCACATGGTCCAACTATGGCCTTTCTGTAATGGTTATATTGCAGATGTGGAACACTAGACATCCTACAGGCCTGTGCACATCTTGTGTAGGCGTGACATCAATCCACCACATAACATGTGTTGAACATCTTGAGTGTGTCACGACATGACAGCAGTCACCTGTACAGTATCCACAACAGCCCACAGATACAGTACATTCCCCTTGCTGGTTTTGGACATCAATGTCATCCTTGCTCCTCATGTGTGTGTGTGTGTGTGTGTGTGTGTGTGTGTGTGTGTGTGTGTGTGTGTGTGTGTGTGTGTGTGGTACACAGATGTCATGTGGGACATGGTGTACCGACGAGTTTGCCATGTCTGGCCATAGTTGCCAGGCAGCAACAATATGGTTGCAGATGTGCAGGGGTGTCATCCATATACCATTCAGTGACCTGTGTCACACATTCCACATAATGGTTTAGTGTGTATACATCTCAGTGATGTGGGTCACATTCCACAGTATATATGTATTGTATCTGAACACAGTCATGGCTATGAACTGTGTCTGTAACAAAGACTGTATAGCAATAGAGACGCCTCATGATTCCCTGCAATGGTCATGCACATCAGCTAAATGTGCAGTATATCTGTAGGGCGGACAGACAACACTGCATTGGGAAACCATTACCCCACTGCATATTTGACAGGACACCATTGTGTTAAACATGTATGCACGTCATTGCACACATCAGCAGATCACATGTCATACTACATGTGATTGTCAAGGTCATATGCCACACATCAGGCAGGTATACTGTTAACCTGTGCTGGTCTACATGGTGTAACACAGGGATGTATGCTAACTACTACTATGATTGTGTAATTTGCATGCCTTCTGCTATGACACATGCATGCTGTTGAGTGCAACCCAGGGATGTATGACAACTACCACTATTATTGTCTGAGCTGCATGCCGTCTGCCGTATCACATGCATGTTGCATGCCTTCTGCCATATCACATGCATGTTGGGTGCCATAGCATGTGTGTGTGTGTCTATTGTATAGATTGTAATGCACAGTTCATGTCTGCCCCTCACAGGTGATGTAGGTGCTTCCCCTCCTGTGGTCCATCTGATGTTAGTGTCCCCACAGACTCTAGCAGTGATGATGAATGTATGATTGAGGCACAGGCAGGGTTGTCAGTGGCTGAATCTGTGCCATTGGCTGCCATTCCACCTATATCCCCCTCATATATTCACACAGATCTCATGCCTACACATACCCCCTCACCAGTGGCCATAGAGGAAGGACAGTTGGTGTGTGGTAGCTTGGAACAGGAAAGTGTGGGGGCTATGGAAGGTGTGCCCGAACACCATGGTGTCAGCCAACTGATTGGTGATGCCCCACACAGGCACGTGGCCAGTGCTGCTCGTAGGAGGACCTCAGGCCAACATGCCCTTGCAAGACAGAGCACAGCAGCTGGTGTCACCAAACACATGTTTCAGGCTGTAATGGAGGCAAAGGCATGTGCTGAATGGCACAACAGAGAAGATCAGAGGCTTCAGAGGGCTGCTGTCCATTCTTTAAACAACAACATCCAGGCAATGGTAAATGCTCAACAGCAGATTGCTGAAGCTTTGGATAGACGATTGACGATTGGGTGACATGGTTGGAGTCCTTGACCGTGGCATGACAATCCTCGAGTGTGAGCTGTCTGTGTTGGAACATCTGGTAGGAGTGAGGCATCGGGCATGTGGACATAGGCCTACTACATCACCTGTTTCAGGTCTACGTGAACGAGCTACCTCACATGCCTGCTCCCATAGTGGCGGTAGCAGCAGCAGTGCAGTTGGTGCTGTGCTGTCCACACCACGACACAGCAGGCCACGTTCACGTGGCCCTGGACAGTCCCAACAGGGACACGGTTCCAGTGGACATGTGTCATCAGACAGTACCCAATCTGCACCTCTGCCTGGTAGTGCCCATGCAACCCCTGGCAGGTAAAGGTCATGTGGCTGTGGCTGGACACTGTAAACTGTAAAACCTGGCCTGTACAGTCTGCAGCTTTCAATAATACCCCCTGTGTAAGGTATACACATGCCAGAACTGTGTGCATACATACACGCACACACCGGAAACATATGTAGGGCACCGCAACGCACACATGCATAACATCCACACACACCCAATTAGATAAAAAGCCCTAACCCACACACATGATGTCATCCAATGGTGCAGCCTAGGCCTCTGGCAAACATTATCACCCTGTGCATATGATGATGCCTGTGCCACATTCCTGTCATCCAGACCATCGGTGCAGGGGCATGCTCATATGGTCTGATGCACAGGGTGAACAGACTAGGAAGATAAGTGTAGATTGCAATTGTTGTGTACTGCTGACAGGCAGCAGACATACCATGTGGTACAGGTGTACAATGCATTTCGTACTGTTAACAGTATGTGTCTTGTGTAACAACAGTAACTGCATGTTGGTCATGATGTTCTGCTTTCCACCTTCAGGTCTAATTGCATGTGCCGGTGGATGTCAGTGTTTGCAGTTAGTGTCCCATATGTAAATGTGGACTACTCACAGGTATGTATGAATATACCAGCATGCACCTTGTAGCTTCCACATCACAGTTAGAATGTCCCACGTTCCATACATGTCTACTGATCCAAGAGAATGACAGCTGTGTATTAAGCTACTGTGGCTACAGACGTGACATCCATACTGGGTGACATCACAGGTACAGTTACATGGAGTGGTGAGGTAAGAGAGCGGTCTAGATGATGACAAGGGTAGAGGCCAGTGGGAAGTGTGATGCCTCATTGGGAAGCAGTAATACACAGTCCCATGACAGGATGCCAACACACAACTGCACCCACACACTCAGGTATTGACACACATGTATTCAGTGACACAGTAACACACCCACAAACTCACAGATTCACTGTCACAGTAACACACACTCACACACAGTTGCTACTGTTGAGGTGAGGACCCCTGCCTATGTGCAAATCATCATTACAGTACTGTCCACCTACATGATGCGCCACAGAGAATACACATGTACAGGTAGTCAATATGGCCTAAGATCGGGGACATCAATACGGATAGTAGATTGCATTGCCTGGATGGGGGGAGAGGTCTTATCAGTTCAGTATGGTAACATACATCCTCACTCCAGGGACCAGACAGCCATACATACATACACACACACACACACACACACACACACACACACACACACACACACACACACACACACACACACACACACACTGTGGCATTCACTATTGATGTCACGCACATACAGATACCTCACATGTGTGAGATACACACCCCTGCCTATGTCCTGCTTTCTACATTGCATTCTGTACAGATGTCCACAACAGTGTACAGGAGAGTGAGTAACAATTGAGATGTATTCCCCACCATGCGTGACATATATGGACACACACGCAACCACACATGCCAGTACTGTGAATCAAACATCTGCCTAGCTCATGATATGTATGACAAACTTACAGCAGTATTACATGCATTACAAAGTGTACTGACACTTCCTTTGCCAACGGTGCTGATATATGCACACGGGAGGTCTTAACTCTTACAGGTGTCAAGTGATTTACCTTCGGTGTCACCCTGACCACTGTCTATGTTGTGTGATTTGCCCTTCAATTAACGAAACCATTACTTACCGGTTACACAGGTTATTGTGGGACTGCTTATGACACACCTGTGAGCTGTCCACAGCAAACATCCATCTGCAAAGATGCCCCACCACTTAGTCTTTTTCCACACATCTGTCCATACCTAAGGTACATCTTTCCATACTTTTAGCATATTACCATATACAGTTGGCAATGTTGAGGCTGCATTACAACTGCATGATGTACTAAGATACACATCACCTGCATACATCAGCAACTCCACACGCATAATATCTGAACACACACCACTACATGTACATGTGTGTAGGTCCTACAATCCTGTCATTTGGGCATGTTTGTAGGCATTGCAATTGGTGGACATGTGTAATGACATACATGACACATGGACTGTTGTATGATATGATAGGTGTAATGGGTGACCAGTAGAGAGGGAATGTTACCTCTGTCAACAGTGATATCACACCTTATGTACCATTAGCATTCAGCAGCCATGGACCTACATTCCATGTGCATGTGTGTAATGGCTGTAGCCGCCTGTCTGCACAAAGGACAAAAACAGCTATGCTGTTTACATGTATGTGTGTGTGTGTGGCATGTACATATCCAGGGCAGGTACATGTATATCATATCCAAACATGAGGGTGTTTACTGGTGTACAGCAACAGTCATCTGCTAATGCTGTAAATAACTGAGGGCCCATGGTATGTGTACAGCTGACCTGGTTACAGACAGTGGTATCATTGCATTGCATAACACATGATACAACTGTGTCAGTACATGGGTACTCTGCACAGTTGATGTAGAGCTTAGTACAGTCCACTGGTCAAAGGTCACATGGTGGTGTAATATTATATGTCCTGCCACATGTATGGATGTGTGTGTTGGTGGTCCAAGGGCATGGTGGTGTCTGAGGTTTACATCCTAGAATGCAGCATTTGACACTGTGTCCTGCACCTGACTCATCTGTGATGCCTTTTGTGGGAGTACCAGTCAGTACATGTAAGTGGCCTTTATGTATGTGGGGACACCACCACCTGGAATGTTCCATACCTGTTTTATAGCCCACATGTCTGGTTCTGAGTTATATGGTGGTAGTGCTATTGTGCACTACAGAGCCTTCAGCCAGGTGTTTCTCACTGCACAGATGTCAATACTCCACATTGTTGGATCTACAGTGAGCAGCTGTGATTACGGATGCTACACATCTAGCACTGGTTAGCATAAGCATACAATGCAGTTGTCCTCTAGGTGTCAGGGTATTATTCTGTATTTAGGGCATTTGCCTTGGAATGACACTATATGGGTGAATGTGACTTAGGTATTATCCCCACTCCCTTGAATCATGGATGCATGTGATATGTGACAAAGACCTGTCTACTTTCAGTCATATCATCCCAGAATGACAAACACTGGACAACCTCATAATTACAGCTGGACATTGGCTCATTGTGTTGGTCAAGCAGTTGCCACTCCTAGCAAGGCTCATTGTGTTGGTTAAGCAGTTGCCACTCCTAGCAAGACATCACTGCAAGTGATAGTATTGTGCTTGGTATAGAATGGTAAATCTAAGGTGACAGCAGACATTGTGTATAAGACCAGTGTCAGATATATGTAGAGCAGTGTTTCTGCTAACAATGACAACTACTAACACCAGAGTCCATTACAATGTGTTATTTATGTCTAACTGTAATAGCATGGCCACTGTGGCCTTCTGTGTTTAGAATCAGAGTGCATCCCAGACAGCCCTGTGCTACTAAATGTATGAGCATGCCCAGTATAACCTTGTGTAGATGGACACATAGTGCATTCCGAACAGCCCTGTGCTACTAAGTATGTGAGCATGCCCAGTGACACCTTGCATCGGTTATGTGCATCTATGTGTATGGACATGGCCATTGTACCCCTGTATAGTGATAGTAGTCGTCCATTCCACAGATGGGCATACTCCAGGTCAGGATGGATTCCTAATTTAAACACACAGGTTCACAGGTATGTACATCTTAACTGCCAGCATCCTTGTTGCTGTCCGCATTCCTAGAAGGTCATAATGACAGCCTTGAAATGTGTAGTCTGTGTGGCACGACTCGTATTTATGTGGTATTGTAATAGTGATCTGTAGATAGGCAGGTGCTCTGTTCCCACCACTGGCATGTGTGTGTGTGTGTGTGTGTGTGTGTGTGTGTGTGTGTGTGTGTGTGTGTGTGTGTGTGTGTGTGTGTGTTTGTCCCCGTCTGCCTGAGGACTGAATAATACTTTTAGACTGCTCACACTCAATACAATTCCTATACCCACCTTTGGCAAGGCAGATGATGTCACCCACCTACAAATACACCTCTGGGAGTGCTGTGACCCAGTAATCTCGGTAGTGCATTCTGTAACTGCATAATGCTGTAGTGTAATAAAGTAGTTAGGTCGGTGTTCTAATCCCAGACTTGCCAAGTGTGTGTGTGTGTGTGTGTGTGTGTGTGTGTGTGTGTGTGTGTGTGTGTGTGTGTGTGTGTGCGTGTGTGTGTTTGTGTGTGTTTGTCCCTATCTGCCTGAGGACAGAATAATGCTTTTAGACTGATCACACTCCATACAATTCCTATACCCACCTTTGGAAAGACTGATGATGTCACCCACCTAGAAATACACCTCTGGGAATGCTGTGGCCCAGTAATCTCGGTAGCGCATTCTGTAACTGCATAATGCTGTAGTGTAATAAAGTAGTTAGGTCGGTGTTCTAATCCCAGACTTGACAAGTGTGTGTGTGTGTGTGTGTTTGTGTGTGTTTGTCCCTATCTGCCTGAGGACAGAATAATGCTTTTAGACTGATCACACTCCATACAATTCCTATACCCACCTTTGGCAAGACTGATGATGTCACCCACCTAAAAATACACCTCTGGGAATGCTGTGCCCCAGTAATCTCGGTAGCGCATTCTGTAACTGTGTAATGCTGTAGTGTAATAAAGTAGTTAGGTCGGTGTTCTAATCCCAGACTTGCCAAGTGTGTGTTTGTGTGTGTGTGTGTGTGTGTGTGTGTTTGTCACCGTCTGCCTGAGGACTGAATAATGCTTTTAGACTGCTCACACTCCATACCATTCCTATACCCACCTTTGCAAGGCTGATGATGTCACCCACCTAGAAATACACCTCTGGGAGTACAGTAACCCAGTAATCTGGGTAGCGCGTTCTGTAACTGCGTAATGCTGTAATGTGCTAAAGTAGTTAGGTCGGTGTTCTAATCCCAGACATGCCAAATGTGTGTGTATGTGTGTCTGCCTGCGTGAGACAAGTACAGTGCTTTGTAGAGTATGCACTCTCTGTACAAATCACATGACCACCTTTGTCAATCCTGCTGTTGTCACCCACCTAGGTATACACCTGTAGGTGTGCTGTAAACCAGAATTTGCCGTAGCGCGTGCCCTAAAAGTGTATTGCTGCAGTGTGATACGGTAGGTAGGGGTTCATATACAGGACATGGCAAGTGTGTGTTTGTCTGTCAGAGCCTGTGTAGATGTGGCTGTGAGTGTCTTACCATTGGACATGTTGGGGAGCGGATTTTGTAGTTTTCCTATATGGTGTAAGTCTTATGACACATTGGCCACCTCACGAGGGGTACAGCTGTCAGTCAGCCACGGGACTGTGTTGGCAACCCATACCCCTACATCTGGCAAAAGGCCTGGTGAAAAAAGTATGCAACCCTACTAGTACCCGGTATATGTCCTGCACCCACGTGCAATGCACAGACACACTTGCCTGTGATATCCCACTATGTTGCTAGTACCATGCACATTGATGACAGATAGTAGGCATGGTGTGAATGCAGCGGCCTGTAGAGGACATGACACCCTGTACAGTGGTACAATAGGCACATATTTGCGGACATTGCACCTTCACTATGTTCCCCACTGGATGCCTGCAACATATGTGGTGCCATCAAATGTGATACACAGAGGCCATACAATTCTGTACACATGTGCCCTGTATGGACCAATGCTACTGACACCAGGGAATACCAGGGTTGACCTGCTCACTATAAGCAGGCTTCGCCACACCAGGCCAGTATTGGCATTTCAGGGGATAACAGTCTGTGTACACAACATATGCCTGCCAAACCAGGTACACCTGTACATGTCACTGTACAGTATTTTGGGACATGCACATCCCAGGCAATGTCCATTTGAAGGACTATCAAACACAGACATGGCATGCATTGCAAAGCTATGGCCATGCACATTGGTAACCAGGATGTCAGGGCAGATCATGCAGTACCCATCTGTGTGGGACATTGCAGACACTACACCCCTGCACTGCACACCATTGTCAGATGATGCGATGCCAAGGATTACCCCTCACCCAGCCTTGTACAGCCATCTTGCACAGCCAACCACTACACACCCATGAAGCAATGCATACATGCATGTCAGTACTGGCACCTTGTGTCTGCATGTGGGTTATGATACTCCCAACCACAGTAACTCCCAGTATAACTCTCGTTGGCATACCAACAGATGTCAAACACTTTCACATGCCCTAGCCCATAGAACATCCAGATATCCCCTGTGGTGCATGTAGTCTTGTGCATTACTACAGTGTGGCAAACTAAGTAGTTAGGTTGTGTATTTGTGGCCCTGGCAAAGAGTGTCAATGCTTGTCCATTAGAGAGTGTGGTTGTGGTGACAATGGCATCCGTTCATGTGGACAGCCATGTGTGCCACACCTAATGTATGTCTACTATATCTCTGTTGCAGATGTCACTCACCTACACACATATATGTTCTTACAGCACAGCAACATGTCGCCTTTGTGACACATGTAGTAACATCATGCACATGTAATAGTAATGACTAGTCAGTCAGGGGTTTGACCCCTGTGCTGTTAGGTGTGTGGCAGACGATGCTTAGGGTTAAGTCTCCAAGCATTTATCTGGTGTACTTTGCATGTCCCACTCACGCACTCTCTGGTGGATGTGAAGGTGTACAACTTCTCAGCAGCAGCATGTGTATTGTAAGTGATGGACATGATCAGGTGATGGCCTCTACACCTATTGCAGTCCTCCTCTAGCTGATTGCATGTGGAACAGCTGTGATGGTGTTCCCATAGTCATTTGCATGATAAACATAGTACACTGTCTAGAGAAAACATGTTGGTATTTGGCCATGACAGTCGCTGTGAGTGGTACCTGGATGTGGTGTTCTGACACGGCATCACAGTTGATATCTGGATGTACCTCAAGCATCATAAACAGTGGGAAATAGCCTAAAGACAGGAGGGTGATGTGCTACACATGACTATAGCATGTAAGTGTAGCTATGCTGCATTGAGACTACTGTCTGTTTAACATGTGTGTGGTAATGGCTATTCTGCATGTTTTAATACAGACATAACGGTACTCTGTTTGTGAGGGACCCCCATCTGTAGTGGCCATCTGTGAACTGGTCAGTGTGTGGAGCATTTGTTTCCTGTGTTACACACTGAGCACACATCTGTGCACAGCAGGAGCATAGTGTGAGGATTGCAGACAGTACATGATGATAGGGATGTGTTACTGCCATTGCATCCCTGACTGGACATATGTCACATGAAACAGTTGTATGACAGACACTGTCTGGGGTTCCCAGTGACAAGCTAATAATGGGCAACTGTTCATAGTTCTGGTCACACGTCTACTACACATTGTACAGATGGCATGCAGTATATATGCATGTGTTGTGCTCCCTCTGAAAATGTATACCATCTGTTGTGTTGGGTTGATGGTGATATCTATGCATACTGTTGTAGGTAATCCTGTATGCTGTTGTCTATCACTAAGCCATATGTGAGTTTAAACTGAAACACCATAGGCTGAATGGGTTGGGAGGTCCCAGCAGAACCTCCCGTCCCACTTCAGCTGACCATGGCACTGGGCACTAGCACATCTGGGGCCCAGCCTAGGACATCAACCTCTGTTGGCTCTGCACCACCTTCTGGTGATACCACCACTGAGGATGGAGCATGTTCCCCCTGGGAGCAGGACCAGACAGTACATGTCTGCTGTCGTGCGGTCCCGGACGTGTTGCGTTGGGGGCTCACTAAGGGGTTCCGAAGCCAGATACGCAAGCTCAAGGGCGGAGTGTCACATTTACCGGTTGATGCTGCCCCTCCTGGACAGCCCCCAGCACTGCCTCCTTTGCAGCTGTTTAGGTGCAGTGGCAGCTGCCCATGGCTGGGGACCTCCGTCCCACTGTTCCCATGGGCTTGTAAATGCCGAACACCCATCCCCGTCCGAAATGTATCCCCCCACATGTCATATACCAGCCCTGTTTGCTGTCTTGTCTGTGATCCTACCCTACCTATCCTCCATGGCCATACCTACACTCCTTCCCCCACATCCGACCCTCACCTACTGAGCAGAGTGGATGAGAGTTGTTGACCGCAACAGTTAGCTGAGATATATAAGTATCCTGCTTTTTTTTCGATTATTTATACAGATTATTGTTTCTAACAATTAATATATAGCACTTTTATTGTCTGCTTTTTAGTCTTCGAGTGTATTTTATTGCTATTAACAAATCTGCACAAGTAACTGATTTGTCTGCAGTTAAAAGCATTCTGTATCTTTACAAATCTTTATCTGTTTAAAAACTTTCATTTGTCTTCTGTAGTGCTTACTGTCTGTAGGCTATTGTTTTTAGGTGAAGCCTTTCTTTAACTTGCCTAGATTGTGTTAATTGTCTGCTGAGTGGGGGCTGGTTCTTTTGTGTTCTTGTAAAAAAAAAAGTTGTTCTTCTGGTATTTAAGCCCTAACGTTGATAGGGTTTCTGTCTATACACGCTGAGCAGAGTGGATGAGAGTTGTTGACCGCAACAGTTAGCTGAGATATATAAGTATCCTGCTTTTTTTTTATTATTTGTAAAGATTATTGCTTCTAACAATTTATATATAGCACTTTTATTGTCTGCTTTTTAGTCTTCGAGTGTATTTTATTGCTATTAAAAAATCTGCATAAATAACTGACTTGTCTGCAGTTAAATGTATTCTGTATCTTTACAAATCTTTATCTGTTTAAAAACTTTCATTTGTTTTCTGTAGTGCTTACTGTCTGTCCCCTCCCTCCCAGTTGGTGTCTTGCTCTTATACTTGGTGGCTTTGCAGTTGCCCGCTCCTACTGTAAATCTGATCTGTGACACTCCTCCCAGTCTAATGTCATTAGCTCATTCGACCTAATACAGAGAGAACATTTGATAAGACCTTCTGTTTCTCCTTTTTCCCTTTCAAAAAAAAAGGGAAAAAAGAAAAAAAATATATATATAGAGTATATTTCAGAGCATTTATTATAACTGTAATTGCCTTAATATTACTATAACTCAAGTGCTCTAGGTTGCACTGCATCTGAAGTGTTTGTGTGTTTTAGCTGCTTTTCTGTATATATAGACTTCTCTGTTTCTTTAACTAAATAAGCTCTGCAAAGTTGTTTTATTGCATTCCTGCCTGTATTTCTGAGTTTTTTTACACTTTTAAAGTTTGTTTTTGCTTAGTTTAACTGGTAGGCTACACACTCAAGTGTGCTAGCCGAATTAAAGCATTTACTGTGTTTCTGTACCTAATTTCTGCTACTCTGTAAAAAAAAAAAAAAAAAAAAAATCCTTGTTTCCCGCCTTTACTGAACTAGAATAGTCCAGTCTTCAGGTATTGCTGATCTCTGGGCTGTGTCATAGTTCCTGTGTTGCCCATATCCTTATTTGGATAGGGGGGAGCTTCTTTGTTCACCAGTGAGAGTGGGGAGCTCTGAGCAGCCTATCTGTCCCTTGAGGAGTGGTTCCAGCCCAGTGACCTGTAGCTTATCGGCCATTTTGGGCCATTTTCTATCTCTTCTAACCCCCTGCTTTAAAGCCAGCTTTAGCGTGCTTTTGCGCTTGAAATTTAAAGTTTGTCCTGTTTGTTGCATTTACCTGTTGAGGCTACACACTCAAGTGCACTAGCCTGTGTTACATATTTATTGCATTTTCCTGCTGTTTGTTGCAAAGAAAGAAAGAAAAGCAAAAAAAATTATCCTTGTTTCCCGCCTTTCCTGACCTAGAGTAGTCCAAATACAGGCATTGCTGTATTCTGGACTTTTGGAAAGTTCCTGTGTTGCCCATTTTCTTTCTTGGATAAAGGGGGGCTTCTTTGTTCACCAGTGGCAGTGGGAAGCTTAGAGCAGCCTATCTATCCCTGGAGGAGTGTTCCCAGCACAAGAATCTGGTAGTCTATTGGCCGTTTTGGGCCAGTTTCTAGCTCTTTCAAGTCCCCCTGTATAAAACCCACTTTGGCGCGGTTTTTGCGCTTGTTACTACTCAGCCAAGCTCCTCGTGGTCCTGCAGAGTGGTGCTAGCAGCAGAGAGGCCAAAAGAGCAACTGCTAACCTGATATAAGTGTTTTTTTCCTGCAACTACCTGGGCGACTGTCCGATCTAGCTAAACTGAAAGTATTTCTGCTTCTTGAACTGTTTTAAACTGTTTAAAGTTGGTTTTGCACCTGCACTTTTAAAGTTTGTCCTGTTTGTTGCATTTATCTGTTGAGGCTACACACTCAAGTGCACTAGCCAGTGTTACATATCTATTGCATTTTCCTACTGTTTGTTGCAAAAAAGAAAAAAAAAATTATCCTTGTTTCCCGTCTTTTCTGACCTAGAGTAGTCCAAATACAGGCTTTGCTGTATTCTGGACTTTTGGAAAGTTCCTGTGTTGCCCATTTCCTTTCTTGGATAAAGGGAGGCTTCTTTGTTCACCAGTGGCAGTGGGGAGCTTAGAGCAGCCTATCTATCCCTGGAGGAGTGTTCCCAGCACAAGAATCTGGTAGTCTATTGGCCGTTTGGGCCAATTTCTAGCTCTTTCAAGTCCCCCTGTATAAAACCCGCTTTGGCGCGGTTTTTGCGCTTGTTACTACTCAGCCAAGCTCCTAGTGGTCCTGCAGAGTGGTGCTAGCAGCAGACAGGCTAAAAGAGTGACTGCTAACCTGATAAAAGTGTTTTTTCCTGCTACTACCTGGGCGACTGTCTGATCTAGCTAAACTGCAAGTATTTCTGCATTCTTGAACTGTTTTAAACTGTTTAAAGTTGTTTTTGCACCTACACTTTTAAAGTTTGTCCTGTTTGTTGCATTTACCTGTTGAGGCTACACACTCAAGTGTGCTAGCCTGTGTTACATATTTATTGCATTTCCCTGCTGTTTGTTGCAAAAAAGAAAAAAAAAATTATTCTTGTTTCCCGTCTTTCCTGACCTAAAGTAGTCCAAATACAGGCTTTGCTGTATTCTGGACTTTTGGAAAGTTCATGTGTTGCCCATTTCTTTTCTTGGATAAAGGGAGGCTTCTTTGTTCACCAGTGGCAGTGGGGAGCTTAGAGCAGCCTATCTATCCCTGGAGGAGTGTTCCCACACAAGAATCTGGTAGTCTATTGGCTGTTTTGGGCCAATTTCTAGCTCTTTCAAGTCCCCCTGTATAAAACCCGCTTTAGCGCGGCTTTGCGCGATTTTGCACATAGCGCAGCATCGGGCAACGCCGCTTAATTGGGTTTAAACCATTCTTGGCTCCACAAAGTCTTCTCTTCACTTTTTCCCTTAGAACTGATCTAGTTCTCATAATAAACACCCTATTCCTACTCTAAAGCCTGGCACTTGCTCACTAAAGCAATTATATAAGTCAGCGCTAAAAAATTAAAAGCACTACACCCTCCCAAACTCCCCTTGAGTACCTTGTTCCCTACTGGCCCTTTTTTCAATTATGAAGGAATTCCCAATACTATTCTAGCATGTCCAAAGTTCAGTTGTCAATCTAATCTCCGGTCCAGCTGGTGAATCTGGGAATCTTGAGGCAATGTTACAACTGCCTCATGTACACAGACAACCCTCTCCTCCTCCCAACAAATTCCAACACATGTGAGAAATGCAACCATATAGCCAAACTGGAGGCTAAGCTCTCTCAACTCAGTACTGGCGTAACCAGTCAGGAGGAGAAGGAAACCACACTCACTACAATTCCAGTCTCACATAGACCTACCATGACAGCAAACCAAACACATAAACACACAAAAACATACAAGGAGGCTCTAAATAAAAATCTGCCTAAGCAACAGAGACCGCCAAAGCAGACACCCAAGCAACTGCTACCCCAAAACAAAACACGTGCAGCACCCAAAACAAAACACGTGCAACACATAGCTCACAAAGCCAGTGTACCGAACAGTCACAGCCCTTAAGGCTAAACAACACAACTGATACACTTGTAATAGGTGACTCTATTGTCAGGCACACTGATGTCCCGCTCACCAGGCTGAACAAGGAGAAGGTCACGGTGAGCTGCCTGTTGGGCGCTAGGATCCGCCACATAACACAAGCACTCAGGTCACTCCAAGGCAAGTACAAATATGACTAAGTCATTGTCCATGCTGGTGTGAATGACCTGAGATGTACCTCCCTGGACTACATGAAAAGAGACATAGAGGAGCTCTCTGAGCATGTAGCCCAGGCTGGTATGACCCTGACCTTGAGTAGCATCTTAACCTCACCAAGAATGATGGCACAATAGGAAGACAAGATGATCAATTTCAACAATTGGCTTAAGTATTGGTGTCATTCAAAGGGGATCCGATGCCTGTCAGCCTGGGATGACATGCTTGACAAGCCACGATGCTTTGCTAGGGATGGCTTGCACCTGTCACCCCTGGGCTTTTGGATAGTGGCAAAGGCTCTTGCCTCCCCCATAGTGCCTTTTGTAGGCAAGGCTCAAAAGACAAACCCACCTCCATAGGTATCACAAGGGATAAGAAACTAAGAGTAATGCTACTCAATGCCAGAAGTCTAGACCTCAAGATGCACTTTTAAACTCTCCTTAGCATGGAGAACATCGATAGCTGTGCAGTAACAGAAACCTGGTTCAAGGCTCCCGAGAGCACCCCAGCACTATCAGGTTATACCTCATACCATGTTTTTCGGCCCCAAAACTTGGACCAAACCACAAAAGGAGGGGGAGTATCAATATTCGTCAAAGATACCCACGCCTCCAGGTTGGTGGCACAGCACGAAGCATCAGAGACTATCCACGTGCAACTAACAGTGGGTAAAACTGCCTTCCAGTTTATAGCCTGCTACAGACCACCCTCCCAAACCCAGGAACCCCACTCGGCCTTCCTGAGAACACTGGAAAATATGAAGGTCTCTCCAAACACCATTATATTGGGCGACTTCAACTACCCAAACATAGACTGGGAGCATTACTCTAGCTCCAAAACCCTAGCCCAAAGGTTCCTAGAATTTATAAACTCAAATGCTAATAAACAACTTGTTACCACTCCCACAAGAGGGGAAAACATACTGGACCTGATCATCACCAACATGGGGACTCTATGCTCCAGACCAGAAGTCTATCCCTCACTAGTAAGATAAGACCATAAACTAATCTCACTGGATATTCACATCCCGACCCCACTCCCTGCCCAGAAAACCACAGTGAAAAACTTCTCTAAAGAAAATTTCACACTCCTCAAAACCGAGGTGGAATCCTTCAAAGCCCCCGGGCCTGTGGAAAATACGGCCCAGACCACAGAATCCTTTATAAACGCATTCTATGAACACTTTCAGGAATGCATGGATCATGCAATCCCAAATAAAACCAAGACCCAATCCTCCAAAGGCAGACGTCCTGTCTGGTGGACCCCAGCCATAAACAAACTATACAATAGAAGGAGGAAGCTACTACATGATAGAGTAAAATCCCAAAAAGGGAAGGCATCTCTGATCAGTATTAGCAAAAAACTATGGGCACTCATAAAATCGTCTAAGGCCAGCTTCGAGAGAAACATTGCACAGGACACTATGGATAATCACAAGGCTTTCTTTAGTTATGTTAGGAACCTGGGTGGGAATTCCCAGATATGCTCAGAATTAGTCCAAAATTACAAAAAATACACCGAACCCACAGACATTGCCAACATCCTAGCTGACAGGTTCAGCGCAAACTCCCCCCCTCCTCCCCACCAAAAGGGCGAATATCTATCCCAGCAGAGTGCTGCCCCCCTGACATCTCAGATGCTCAGGTAAGAGCCACCCTCTCCAAAGCAAAAAACACAGCATCAATGGGACCAGACAGTGTCCTGGGCTGCTTCCTACATGAACTCCAAGAAGAGTTAAACCCAAACATAAAACTACTGTTCAAGCTCAGCCTTACTACAGGATATGTACCCAAAGAGTGGCATACAGCAACAGTGGTCCCTCTCCACAAAGGTGGTGCCTCAACGGATCCTGGAAACTATCGCCCCATAAGCCTGACTAGCTTGGTCTGCAAAGCTATGGAAAGGATCATCATGGACCTCATAAATAAATATATTGGGGACCTACAGACAGTGGATCCTACCCAGTTCAGCTTTGTTAAGGGCAGATCCTGCCTCTTAAACCTGGTTGATTTCTTTGAAACAGTCACCAAGGCCATTGATGAGGGGAAGGTGGTCCACACAGCCTACCTGGACCTCGCAAAAGCCTTCGATACAATACCCCACTCGGGCATTATAGATAACCTCACCAGCTTAAATATAAACCCCTATGTCACTAGATGGGTTGCAAACAGGCTCAAGGACAGAACCCACATGATTAGAATTGCTGGAGCCATGTCAGACTCCAAACCAGTTACAAGTGGCATCCCACAACGCTCAGTCCTGGGACCTCTCTTGTTCGGTATATATTTTTCGGAGGTACAGGCAAACACGGAAGGACTGTGGCTGACTAAGTTCGCAGATGACTGCAAACTGGGCGCCATAATCGACTCTCCAGCCGACACAAGCATCCTCCAAAAGGGCCTCATAGAAACAGACAACTGGTGCCAGAGCCATGGCCTCAAGCTAAACACCAAAAATTGTATAGTCATCCCCTTTAGCAAAAACAAAGTGCCCACAAATTACCACATAGGTAGTAATCCATTAAGTACAGAAGAAGTAATTAGGGACCTGGGGACCCAAGTTGATAGCAATCTCTCATTTGACAACCACATGGCCAAAGTGGTTAGAAAAACATTTTATATAGCCCACCTAATCATGAAGGGATTCACATCTAGATCAGGGGAGGTCATCGTGCCTCTTTACTCATCCCTTATTAGGCCCATAATTGAGTACAATGCCCCTTTTGGGATGTACCTTACCAGACACCTGCAGCAACTGGAAAGACCCCAAAAGTACCTCACCAAGAGTATCAAAGTGCTCAAACAGATGCCATATGCTGCCTGGTTAAAGAAACTCCAGCTGTACTCAGTGGCATACCACCTGCTCAGAGACAATCTGTGCCTGACGTATAAAGCCATGTCCAACCTGGAATTAATGGACATGCTGCACCTCAGAAAATCCAAATCCCATCGAGCTACGCGCTCGAGAGTCTTGAACCTCAGCACTGAAATAAATAGGACATTCTGGAGGGACAGATTCATAACCCAGAGGCTCCCTTCACTCTGGAATAAAATCCCAGTCCAGGTTAGGCAGAGTCCCTCATTGACTCTCTTCAAGAGGAATCTTGATGAGTGGATGGGAGATCATAGGTTTACCCCGGGTATCACTTCTGTGTCGCTGTTAGACAGAGGCACAGTATACTAACCTCGAAAAAGGGCATAGCAAAATTAATTTAAAATGGGTGGCGAAAGCCAAACACACTCTGGCTAGGCTTATAAATGCCCTAGGGCAGATAGCCTAGTATGAACCTATGAACCTATAAAATGTTACTAGAATAAGCTTTTATTTGTGCAAAAAATTAAATTTCTGTACTATGCATGGCTGTAGGTATGTTTTGTCCTGGAAAATCTGACATTTCTACAGAACATGTCCCATTTTGGGCATTTGAAAAGGTGGCAACCCTATGGGACCTTTATGTAGAGATGTCAGATTTTGCAGGGCAAAACATACCCACAGCCAGTACAAAGGAGAGTACTTCACTGTTTTGCCTAAATAAAAGGTTATTCTTGTAGCATTATAGTTGCTTATACTGTTTCGTATAACATTTAGGTGTTTCATATACAAAATAATTGTTTTATGCAACTACTACAGACATAGGAAATCTTTGTCCTAAATGCCAGGACATTTGCCATAATTTCAATTATTTTGCAGGACACAACTGCCCAAAGGGGAGTGTCCCTTGCAAAGGTGGAAAGGTGGTAACCCCTACCTATTATTCTATCATCTTTCTAAGGTAGTCGGCAGAATATGCGCTTTCTGTCACTAGCAGACCTCTCATACGAATGGGGAAGAATGAACACTGAATCAGGGACACTGCATAACAACCTCAGGGACACATTTAGAAGTTTGATGCTATTAGCCTGACACATTGACAGACCCAGAGCATATGTATTCATACACATTGTCTGAGGTACATGCTGTTTATGACTCTTACATGTTGTCATTATTCATTACGTGTATTCCGCCACCCTTCCTCCTAATATCACTACTTCTAGGAGGGTTTAGGTGGGACAGAGTTAGATTCTGAGTCGTAATCACGGACATCCCTGGTAATCAGGGACAGTTCAATGGTATGGTCCCTATGTGCTCCCCCAATGGATTAAGGACTATCCAGTGGATGTGCTCTTAAGGTTTGGGAGGTATGGGCGTCTGCTATGCTCACATCGGAATATTACTTACATCCATGGGGCGGTCCTAATACAGCTCTGCCAGCCAACACCTGCACGCCTAGGCCCATAATCGCATACCCATAGTTCCCTTACCTGCCACTCCTCTACAGCACTTATCCTTACTGTCGGCGCAGGTGGGATATAAACACACCCTTAAACATTGCCCACTCTCCCCGTGTCGGTACACATGTTGTACATTGTGTCAACCCATGTGTTATCAGGCTTGCACAACCTACTGGTTCGTGTACATCTACAGCCTGGTCACATCAATCATTACAGGGCTTGGCTCCAATCACTAATTTTTGGTGTCCTACAAGGGAAATCACTGTCCATGTTTCAAGTGTAGACCTTGCAGATCTCTCCCACTGGTAGTTTCCTGCCGGTGGTCTGGGAAGCAGTGGTGTAGTCACCTTTACTGCATGTCTGTATGTCTCACCGGCCTAGATGGGGGCTAGACTTTTGTTTATTGGACCTCCCACCAACATATGCCCAGACTGAACATATGTTACCCGTAAATGCTGTATCATATCCTAGGTATATACATGTGTATATTTACTGTAACATATATATATCTATTTACATTAATATATACAGATATATCTGCATATGTATGCATACATGTATATTCTTATCTTGCTGTATATATATATATATATATATATATATATATATATATATATATATATATATATATATATATATATATATATATGTATATATTTGTAAAGATATATATATATATATATATATATATATATATATATATATATATATATATATATATTCTAACGACATATGGGTCTATGGTTGTCTGCATATGTATAGATTCATATGTGGGTATGTATCTGTATTCTTTCTCTGTATGTATACATTCGTACTACGGTGACTGAGGGAGAAGCATATCTCTATCTCGCTATGGGTACATATACACACACATAGCTCTACTTATATACGTCTACATCTGGTTATTCCATTCCATGCCATATAGATTATTCTTTGCTTTAGTGGGTCTCGCAGTGGGTGTGGCTTCTCATTGGGCGATGCCTCTGCCCAATGAACACATTTGCTTGCATCCCTAGGGCTGTCCATATTGGCCAACATCAGCCAATATCTGCACACCTAGACCCATAAGTAGCTACCCATAGTTCCCCCACCCTCGCCTTCTCGACAGCACCCATCCTTACTCTTGGACCTGGTCAGTTCTGGACACACCACTACACGCTGCCCACTCTCCACTTCACGGGACCCATTTCATACAAATGTCTCGGCCCATGGGTAATCTGGGTTACCCACCCTTGTATTCCGAGTCTGTATACACCGCGGACAAAATGGACAATCTATCACATTCGTATGGTTTGGCCAATTTTTGGGGTGTCCCACAAGGGACGCTCCAGTATGTGTTCCATGATTAGAATCCACGGGTGCACTGTGTCCCCCCGGGTGTATCCTGCCTCTGGTCTGGGGAGCAGTGGACACTTTACATTTATTGTGCATATAGTTCCCATGTCCGGCTGTAGGGGGGGGTGGAAGGGCATGCTGCGTGTGTCATGTGTCTTGCCTGGGCTCCTCACTTCCATTGCCATAGCCTGTGAACATATGTCATTCCTGTGTGCTTTTTCCTATCATAGCTGTATATCTCTATATCTACACACACACACACACACACACATATATATATATATATATATATATATATATATATATATATATATATATATATATATATATATATATGTATTTATATATGTACATATACGTGTATATATATATATATATATATATATATATATATATATATATATATACGTATATGTATGTCTACAACCATATATATATATATATATATATATATATATATATATATATATATATATATATATAAATATATGTCTATACATATATATATATATATATATATATATGTATGTATATATCTGTGTGTCTGTAAACCAATACATTCCCCGCGCATACGCGCTTACACATGCGTAATGGTGTTTACATATGCTTCACCAGCATACTAGTGCCTTATTCATTATGACACTGACACTTCATTCCAGTTATCTTGTAATTGGTATTTAGCACGTTATACAGTGGACAGATATCGCAATATCTTCATGTACGGATTACCGATGGGAATTGGAATGTGATACAGTGTGATTCAGTATGAGAATGTCTGTTCGTTAGGGGGTTGCTCTAACGAATGCACTATTGCTGTGCCGCTCCATATGCATATATACTCATATACCCATGGCTCCTGGTTCCCCAAACACACCCCAACGTCTCCCTAACACTGCTGTCATCCATTCTCCTGTTGGATTCACAGTGTATTGACACCACTACACACTGGCCACACCCTTCTCCTATAGAGCAATCCCATCGGTTTACTCACTCCACGTATCCTCCAACCTCCCATACATTTAGTCCATGAACATTGTTGACGTGAGCGACCAGAGGAATACTTTTTGCTATTATTGGGCTGACCCACATGGAACATGCAAGCGTTTATGGCAGGATTAGACTCTAGATTTTATTACATCTTTACTCCCGTTAACATGACACTAAAATTCATTAATATGTATGACTATGCAGTATCGCAAACGTTCAACATGGGAGCTTAGTTATGTACGCGTTCAGTGTATTTCTTTTACAATTAGACCGGTTAAGTACTTGTCGTTGCCATACCGGGCAGATCACAAGAAGGATTCCATGTATGGGGAAGCCCTTACATTGAATTATCATCAGCACAGCACTGCCTTTGGACACTGTACATGCCTCGGTGTTCTAGCAGTTTTGTCCCATCCCTCTTCTGCACAGCCTATTATTCCATCTATTGTCTATGTTTGTATGTGCACATTCCTATTAGTTATGTCTACAAATGGAATGCATGTGTTACAGAGAATGTACTTCTACATATTGTTGCCTGCATGTGTGTATGCATATATATCTATTACGAACTCGCTGACCTCCACGGGGCGGTCCAATTAGAACCAGGCCATCCAACCCTGGCACGCCTGGATCCATAATTTCATACCCATAGTTCCTCCACCCCACCCGTGTTGAATTTACATTAACTTCCATTATCCACTTGTTATCGCAGCCATGACACACCTTTACACATTGCCCTCTCCACAGCGTTTGGGGCCATACACATATTTTGTCCTGCCTCGTGTATTCACAGGCTCTCCTACTATGTAATATTTGTACATACGTGCCTTTCCTGGGGTTATGGATTACGGCCATTTGCGCTTTACAATTTTTGGTAGTCCCAAAATGGACTACTTTCCGTCTGTGTGTAAAGTAGACTTAGCAATTCAACGATGTTACTCCCACTGGTAAAACCTTGCCCGTGGTGTGAGTAGCAGTGCTCTGCTCACTCCTGGGCAGCTTTTTATGACATACGCTGACAGCACTATATAATACTGTATTTGCTCTTGATTCCCTTCACATCCCTTGTGTATGCTTTATTGTTACGACTTTCATTCTTCATATATATATGTATATATATATATATATATATATATATACACACACACACACACACACATATATATATATATATATATATATATATATATATATTTATATATTTATATATATGTATATATATATTACATCTGTACATACATAAATACATTTCCTATGCTGGGTGCTGCTTACACCTGCGCAGGCGCACTCGAATATGCTTACTGTGTGTTACATATGTTTACTGACGGTTATTTGTGCTTACTTGTGACTTATTCATTATGACAGTACCACTTTGATTGAAGGGATCTGGTTAATAGTCCCATGTGATACTCACGTTCACTTTTACATGTTTTAATGTCAACTTTACAGTAGAACAACATTCATTCCACAAGGAAAATTATATGTGCTATAGTCAAACTTGAACCGTGAATGCCTGTTCGTTAGGCGGATGCTCTAACCACTACACTATTGGTGTTCTGCTTCATTTATATGTATACACATGGTTCATAGTTACCCGAACACACGCCTCAACACTTCACTTACACAGCAGGCATCCATTTTCCTTTTGGGAAAACCGCACTACTACACATGCGCTATTCCCTACTGCTCTGGACCCGTGCTGCATGTTGACTCACTTAAAGTATATTCAGACCTCCAAAGCCTATAGTCCTGGCACATACATGTGTTTGATTGTCAGGGTGTTTATGTGGTCATCCAGGTTTAGGCTTGTCCGACTGGGGACCGGGACTGCCCTGTACCCATTTGAAAGTCAGATTTAGCACGTGGACAAGGTTACTCCCACTGTTAGCATCCTACCTGTGGTTAGAGATGCAGGGATTTTGGCCACCTCTGGCCAGCTTGATATGTCAGCACTAGATAATATGGGTGTTCCTCTGCTGTTTTCCTTTGCATTCATTATGAATGCTTTCTTGTTCCCATGTTCGTTCTGTGTGTATATATATATATATATATATATATATATATATATATATATATATATATATATGGTTGCCACCCTTTCAAATGCCCAGAGTGGGACATTATTGGTACAAACGTCAGATTTTGCAGGCCGAAACATACCCACAGCCAGTACAAAGGACAGGACCTCACTTTTTGGCCTAAATTACAGCTTATTCTGGCAGCATTTTAATTGCTTATTCTGTTTCTTATAACATTTCGATGTTTCAGACACAGAATAACTGTTTTATGCAACTATTACATAAATATAGGAGATTTTGTCATTATATCTCAGGACATCTGCCATTTTACATTATTTGTACAGGACACAATTGCCCAAAGAGGGACTGTCCCTTGCAAAGTGGGACAGGTGGTTACTCTATATGTACGTCTAGGGTTGTCACCTTTTCAAATGGCCAAAATGGGACATTTTCGGGACACACATCAGATTTTACAGGCCGACACATACCCACGGTCAGTACAAAGGATAGAACTTTACTTTTTTGCCTAAATGAAAGCTTACTCTTGTAGCAGTTTATTTGCTTATCCTGTTTCTTGTAACATTTAAGTATTTTACATACAGAAATAACTATTTTATGCAACTATTACATGAAATATGGGACATAATTATGTCCTATAATCTCAAGACATTTGCCATTTTTAATATTTTTGGTCAGGACACAACTGCCCAAAGAGGGACTGTCCCTCGCAAAGTGGGACAGGTGGTAACCCTACTTGCGTCTGCTTTAAAGCGCCTTAATCACCCTATATCCGACTGCCATTATTGTGGCCATCATATAAAATTAGCCCTTGCATGGCTTGGACCCAGGAACAGGAACACCATAGTCACTGGTTTTACCACTAAACCATCTGTGATACATTCTCTATGGATGGCAATTAGGATATATGACTTTACTACAGCCATTCCACAGTACTGGCAACAAATGGACAGTTGGGTGGTGTACATATGTATAGTACATGCTACTATTCATATGTTTCTGAGACGCATATGTATACATTTGCAAGTATACATATTTATGAATTGGACACATACTTGACAACTACTTATATGCATGCATGTGTGATGTGTAGCTATGCGAATATAACTATGTATGTTTATAGATATATGACTACATATCTGGAGTTATACATGGCCATGTATATGAACGACCGTATTCGGGAGGTACCTGTACCGTTTGTATCCAGGGGCTGTGTGCATCATTACGATGAGGAACCTAGAAGGGGTATACAATTTGTGGGCATGTACTACTTGGAAGATGGCTATGGGGATGCTTCATGTCAACATGGAAAGGTTTATATTACTGATAATGCACGTGGGGAGACATGCATCACGGTCAGGTGTTTAATCCCGGGTCGTAGGCTCTGCAGGACCAGCTGGAGGCTGAGCAGGGCTGTGGACAACTACTGCTCATACAACTTGTGTCCAGATGACTACGGGACTGGACATCGTGTCGTGCCACCAAGTCTAATCTTTAGAACAGATACTTATCCCATGAGAGATATCCAAAAATTTTCGGGACCAATGACCTCGATTCTTTTGGCTTTACAAAAATGAGATAGGGTTATACATGCAAGGGATACATAGTTTGCAATCCTGAGACTGCCTAGGGTCAGACTGCCTACTAGATATGAGTAACGGTCACTATGTGCAGATATGGCTGCGCCAAGCTAGCAGCCCGAGTATGGGTGGTTTTGGTGGATGTTCAGGAAGGGGGGGTGTGCTGTGGAGGGGATGATAGGTATTCAATTATGTATCCAGGTGTGTTGGGGTTGGATGGCTCAGTTCAGGCCAGACCATTATGTGGGTGTGAGCCGGTAACGTTTCTGCACATGTGTATCGCACATTTTAATGTCCATATGTTTGTGGGATTGTGTTCTACAGTATGGCCTGTCAGGTTGTATTGTGGATGTCAATGTTTGTTCTTTAGTTTTCTTTCTGATTTACCCACTGCTCCCTCATACACCTCCAGTTCACCTATTGTGTATCCGACCCAGTCTCCCCTTGGTGAATTATTACATTACCCATCACCCTCCACCTTCATATTCCACACACCATCCATCCCTTCTCTGGTTGATAGCCCATGGCACAGACAACAGAACACATTGTGTACACTACATATTTCTAGTACCAATATGGTTGTGAGGACGACCCTAGCATTTTTGATCTTCCACATGCTGTACTTCACACACATAGGTACACACAAATACTTATCTTTCATGACATGTCAGGTAGACCCGGGTAATACCCGTTCATCTTTGGGCCATCCAGACAAGGACGACTTGGACCGCGAATGGGCAGATATTGAGTGAATGCTCTGACCATTGGTAGGGTTGCCATCTTTTCAAATGACCAAAGTGGGACATTTACGGGACACACATCAGATTTTACAGGCCAACACATACCCACGGTCAGTACAAAGGATAGTACTTTAGTTTTATGCCTAAATGAAAGCTTATTGTTGTAGCAGTTTAGTTGCTTATTCTGTTTCTTCTAACATTTAGGTATTTTACATACAGAAAAAAGTATTTTATGGGACTATTACATAAAATATGGGACATAATTATGTCCTACAATCGCATGACATTTAACACTTTTAATATTTTTGGTAAGGACACAACTGCCCAGAGAGGGACTGTCCCTCACAAAGTGGGACAGGTGGTAACCCTAACCACTGGCCTTTGCTTAACAAAGGGCAGTGGCACGCTAACATGCTGCGTTTCGCTTCCACTTGGTATAACATTCAACACTACAATGGAATACGGGCACGGGGTTTTAAATGTCATTTGTATGAGGGACGGGGACTCAATATTCAGCTACGTGCCTTTATGTTGATTTTTTATTTTGGTGTTCACAAAACTGTCTTGTATGCTTTGCATACATTTCAGTATCCACGGACACTGACAGGAGTGATTATTATTAGAGACAGGCTGTACTAGTCAGCATTTTCTCTGCAGCCGACATGTTCACGCCTCCGTGCAGCACTTAGACATGCCCCCTGCACTCGCGCACATTGCGTATGCACGTGGACATTGCGGCAGCGCGCCTTCATTAATATGTATCTGGTGCTGCTGCACCATCTCTACTCCGCACGGTCGGCGCAAGGCTAATGCCATCCTTGCGCCGAGCTTCATGAATCCTGGGGAATATCTATATAAACAAGGAGGGGGAGGAAAACAGAGGACCTGTTAGCTGTTAGTGTCAGGCAGGGGAAGGGGATAGGAGAATGTACTATATATCAAAAACTACTTAAAGTCAATATGTGTAAAATACAACACCAGGTACATTTACAATGGAATAAAACAAAGGTTAAGTATGTGGCTATATGTGCTAGAAAACAAAAACTAAAAAAGCAAAGTAACAAGAAGCAGTACACCCTTTCAAGAAAATAACAAAAAATAAGCCAACTAGCTTCACAAAGAGATTATAATATCAAAGCTCTCTAATGGTTTTACCCATGACAGTCCTTTGTTTAGCAAACTAGTGTGTGTGTTTGTTTTCATTCTTCTCTCTATGAGCTTAGTTTTGAAAGATTGGCTAGATTTGATATCACATTAACTTAGGGAAAAACAAAAAAAGCTTACCAGGGACAGAAAAGACTGCTTGAATAGCATGGTATACAAATTAAATTTCTGTCGAGTAAAAGTATTGCTTTAAATTCATTGACTAGAGAAGAAGTATCTGGTCCTTCCAGTCAACAGCAAAAAGGAGTTTTTTTACTCTTGTCCTCCCATAAATGTCATACAAGTTTGAAGGTCATCAGGGCTGGCTGCAAAATCAACCAACAGTTTTCCATTAAGTCCAACTTTGCCTAATGTCCATTCGGAAAAGAGCCCTTGTGTCTATGAAGAAACAACAGATTGAGAACAACATTATTACAGGCCAAAGGGGGCCCTTTGATCTACCATGGCAGAGAAAGGAGGAATGCTAGACAAGTCTGGCACTGACCACCACTGAAGATTCTATTTTGTTTGTCAAGTCTCATCCTAGCCCATGCAATTTCATGACTGGGCAACTGACTTTTTTATGCCAAGTTTTTTCATTCATGCTATCTAATAGATCCAATTTAGTATAGATAGTTGTAGGTTTAGGTTGCCTACCAGGACACTATATATTAAAGTTTCATTGCAAGATGTATTTCTGAGATCCACTAATTCTGATCCTGTCATAAAGAAATGTATTTTTGTTTACCACTCTCTTTAGTCACAGACTAACTTAATGAATCTATGTGTGAGAAGCAAATATGAATTTTCTAATCACATCCTCTCAGTGTTTATTATTATAAACTGTCTGTACAACAGTGCAACATTCTCAAAGGACTACAGAATTACAAACACATTAGATAAGTGTTGGGGATAAGGGTGTGGGGGGTACCATAATCTTTGACACTGTTGTATATATAGGCAAGATATTTTTTTTTGGATAAAAGCACCAATAAAGAAATGATATCTAAACATATTGTTTAGGTGTATAAACAGTTTAACTGTGCATCTTTTACACGATGTTTAGAATGATTGGACACCTCAGCTTTCTGATATTCCACAGTCTAGGACAGGTATCCTGTTTGGGTGCTGAAAGTTCAGAAAGACTTTACAAATATTCCATTTAGGCCAATTGTTTTTGGTGGAGTTTCCAGAATGAAGCTCTTCACCCTTTATGAGGACAGCAAGTTAAACAAGTTGGACTGTACTGCTTTGACTTATATTAGAGACTTGTGGTATCGTTTTAAAAGGCAAAAAAAAAAACTGCAGACACAAATCATGGCAATAATTTCTCTGACTTTCCATTGACATTGCAGTACTGTAGGCTAGTATCCATTGGGAAGAAACGGGGAATATGGTGAGATGACTGTTGTTAGACATTTCTGCTTTTACTCATGATGGAATTTGATTTGAACATTGTTACAACTTATTTTAGGTAATAACTTTAAGTTTCCTGATGGTTATTTTAAGTAACTCAAATGGGAAATCCTGGGGCACCATGGTCCCATTGTTTGTGAATCTGGTGCTAATAGGATAGGAAAGATGGTTTTATAGAAGACAAAACTGTTCAAATATGTGCATTGTATGTAAAATATAGTGATCTCATTATTTAGACAACTACCAAAGACTTGAAGTATGTTTTTCATTTAACCCTAGCTCTATCTGTGAAATAATGTGTTTACATTAGAAAGCGTGTGCACAGTAACACTGTAAGAGAAATTACCCCATCTATGATCATGATGCTACCTTTTTAGGAAGCGGGTGCACAATCGCACTGTAAGAGAAATGCCCCCACCTCTGTCATGATGCTACCTTTTTAGGAAGCGGGTGCACTCTAACACTATAACAGAAGCGCCCCCACCTATGTCATGATGCTACCTTTTTAGGAAGCGGGTGCACAGTAACACTGTAAGAGAAACCCCCCCACCTATGTCATGATGCTACCTTTTTAGGAAGCGGGTGCACAATAACACTATAACAGAAGTGCTCCCATGTATGTCATGATGCTACCTTTTTAGGAAGCGGGTGCACTCTAACACTATAACAGAAGCGCCCCCACATATGTCATGATGCTACCTTTTTAGGAAGCGGGTGCACAGTAACACTGTAAGAGAACCCCCCCCCCCACCTATGTCATGATGCTACCTTTTTAGGAAGCGGGTGCACAGTAACACTGTAAGAGAACCCCCCCCACCTATGTCATGATGCTACCTTTTTAGGAAGTGGGTGCACCATAACACTGTAAGAGAAACGCCCCCACCTATGTCATGATGCTACCTTTTTAAGAAATGGGTGCACAAAACCACTGTAAGAGAAACGCCCCCACCTATGTCATGATGCTACCTTTTTAGGAAATGGGTGCAAAATAACACTGTAAGAGAAACGCCCCCACCTATGTCATGATGCTACCTTTTTAGGAAGTGGGTGCACAATAACACTGTAAGAGAAATGCCCCCACCTATGTCATGATGCTACCTTTTTAGGAAATGGGTGCACAATAACACTGTAAGAGAAACGCCCCCACCTATGTCATGATGCTACCTTTTTAGGAAGTGGGTGCACAATAATACTGTGAGACAAATGCTCCCAACTATGTCATGATGCTACCTTCTTTTCACCCTCCCCCCCCCAACTTTGATCTGTAGCGGCTGCATCTCACTATGGCTCTGGTATCACCAGACCTCATGTCTTGGGATGCCCCCAAAATATTCCTACACCCACCAAATGGAAGAGGTGAGCAGATATTGCCTTGCCAATCCCCTTAATTTTCACATCATGTCTTTTCAGAGCTCAGACTGCTATTTAAAATGGTTGATCTGGGCCACAGCTGGGGCCTGATCTCTGTGTGAGACTGAATAAGCTGTTAATGAAACACTAGGATTCAATGTACTTGCAGTGTCTTTTTGCATAAAATATTAACCTTGAATTTGTGATGGTTATTAGATTGCATTTTCTTCTCATGCTTTTATTTTCTGAAAAATAAATATAAAAAAGGAAAAAGACAGATAATGACAAAAGAACACTATGGGGCAAATAAAACATTTCTCCTGTTGTGTGGTACTTATTTCCTTGCTGAATGTTAGCTTTTTAACAGCTTTTTTTTTTTTTTTTGTAGATTTTATTTTTTCCTGGATAACATAGGCAACTGATTTTCTGAAATTTTAAACAATTTCAGGATCACTTTGGGGTATTGCTTTGCCCAAGTAGCCTGTCTATGACTGATACTATTGTATACTGTCCTTAACTGCAATTAAGTATTTTCTTAGGTCTTCCACAGTTGGCAGTATGTTTTGTATTGCAACATAACTGGTACATAAAGAGAGGGTTTCTATAGTCCCTGTTGGCTGTCCAGTCAGAAGCATTACTAGTGTACTTTTGAGAAGTCACTGTTACATTTACTTTGCTACTTAAGTTGTCTCTTCCAGTATTTCAAATGTGCAGTGTAAAGCAACTTATAAGCACATTACAATGTCTTTCAGCTATTGTGATAGATGATTTCTTACTGTAATGTGCATGTGGACACAAGTGAGAAGTAGGTGTCAGTGAAGAGGGGTGATTTTTTACACTAATATTTGCATTGTCTGTGGAATGCAGTGTATCGTTTTATCATATAATAGAACAAGGAGATCTACATTCTTCTTTCAGCCTAGATGGTAATTCCAAAAATTAAGACTGTAGAAAGCACTGCGGTTATTCTTATCCCTCAGCATCAACAGCATTGTATGCTGGTACCAGTAATGGCAATGCTATGTGAATAACTCCATTTCCATGACCTATATCAGAGACTTGTATGAGACACCAATGTGAAGATCCCATGATACATCGTCTTGGAGTTCAGAGGAGACTGACTGTTAACTGTGTGAGTCACAGTTATCAAAAAGTGCTTTGGCACTCTGGAATTCCATTGACACACACAGACAACTAGACATTTATGCCAATAGCTGTAGAGAAGGAAAGGTTGGGATTTTGGTATGTCTATATCCCAACCATTCCATAACTCAAGGATGGAGTACAGAACATTCTTTTGGTTTTGTCATTAGCAGTCCAGGGGCCTGTATTAAGCATGACATTTGATGAAATGGGTGGCTATGTTTCGGGATTACACTCAGACATTCTTTGTTTTTAAAGGGTGAGACAGTTGATGCCATCAGTTTGCTTACAGAAATCATCACACAGCATCCTGTTGATAGTAGTATATCTTCAGTCCTTGCAGCTGTCAATGTAGAATGGGAATAAAACAAAATAGTCTTCCTTACAGCTGTGTCCTCAGTAAAAGAGAAGGATCCGGTAGCCTTTCATATAGAGATTCCTTTTCTTCAAAAGTGGACTCTATATTTCAATGTGTTCAGATTTCCAAGCTCATAGCATACCTACCATATAAACATGATATTTTACCAGTAATGTGTGACTCCACAGTGCCCTAGAAACAGCCAGAAAAAGCTCTGAAATGACAGTCATCATATTACTGTAGAAGAGGGCTGCTGTACAATATGCTTTGGCCCAAGATCCAGTCTCAAAACACATCACTACATGTTTCACTAGGGTAGTGGCGGCTTTCCTGGTAAATAAAAGAATCTCACATTTATGTAATGAGCAGTTATACAGCTGTCATCTGGGTTCTCCATTTCCTCCACAATCTATTACAGACTGGACTTGAACTGGGTGAAAAAACTGATATTTCAAGGGAAGATCTACTTTCTGATTTACTCTGACTAAGGGCTCGACTCTCGAGTGACTACTGTGCATTTGTCCAAGGTGGTTATTTACTCACCTGGTAAAGGTAAAAAACAGGGTGATTGTTTTCTCACCTTGTAAAGGTGATGGCATTAGCATCTTCCTTTGGCTAGATGCTCACAGTTTCCATATACTGTAAGGGAAAGTACCGTGACCTTATTTTTTTGGATGTTTTTTGCTTGTTTCATGAATCACAATTATGATAATATTCTAATTAAGGCAATGTGAGTAATAAATGGTTCTCCATTATTTCATGTTGTTTCAGTGCTCCTTCGAGATTTAAGGATGTGTGTTCAGTGTAGTATAACATCCAGCTCCTTTGCTGAGCATGTTTCCTTCATACAAAATGTGGGTTTATTCTGTTCTCTCTTCTGTCTAATTTAGGCAGGATTCAGATCACTGTTGTTAACTACGTAAGAATGAGCAACAGTGTGAGCAAACTCAACACACGTAGGTGGTGCAGTTCAAACCTTTATTTTGTGCTTTCCTGTGAATGGTAAAAGACTGCTAACTTGATAAACTGGACTCCAGGTAGAGGAAGTATTTATTTATTATTTATGCATTTATTAAACAGGGCAGGTGGACTTGACCACAGGCCCTTTGCAGCCATGACTCAATCACCTTTACTAGATAAACAGTTATTAATTTTGTGTTCCAGCTAACCACTAATCAATACATTCTCAATAATTCCTTCCTTTATAAGTGTTCCTCTTAGTTTTTCCATCCACTGAGTTTTATTTTATTTTAGTTTATGCACTTGTTAACTTAAAGGCACACCACTGTATGCAAATATCCTTTTTTAAAGGTGACCTGGGAGCACTGTCTGGTTAAGTGACTTGCTCAGAGTCACACGCTAAACAAATGAAGATGGAAAAAAATCACATCATGTACTGGAAGCAGGCTGTTAACAGCTCAGAGCCTTAATCCTGTGTGCTAACTGCTAGGTATCTGTGTTCCTCCCATAGGAAGGAGGCATTTTTACTAGCTATTTGTTATCCAAAGTGCCTTAGAAGCAGCTAGAAAATGTTGTTACGCGGCACTCGACAGATGACTAAGTTAAAGCAACTAATATAGTTTACTAGCGCCCTTTCCTTAAATATGTATTCACTGTTTCCATGGCTCACTGACGATGAATATACAACAACAGAGTCAAAGAGTGCAATCATTTTTTTTCTAATGTTACTAAGAAGGTACTAGCAGGAAAATGATGCAAAGTCATTGGACTGAGTCACAGTTACAAATGCACCTGTGCTCAGTGTGTAAATGGTCCTTCATTAACAAAAAAATGAAACGTGCTGGATCCCCTCTGACTACAAGAAGTGTACACAGAGCCATATATATTTTGATTAAAAATATTTGGTTTGTGTGAGTATAATTGTATTCTTGCCTAAGTACTTTTTCTGAATACATTTTGAGTGTAGTTGTATAAGGCCTTTTATCTTTTTGAGTGTTCTTTGGCAAAGCTACTTCATATCTCAATAGACTATTTAAAAATCTTACAGAAAAATGTGTTCTTTCTTGTTTTATTTTCTGAGACTTTACTTATAGTCCTCAACCTAATTGCAGCCTATGTGTCACATACAACACTTGTGTGCTGAGAGCGGCAGTCAAATAAATCTGAGCAGCTCTGTGAAATAGCGAAGTCAACCCCATTTCATTATTAAGGAATACAGGAAAGCAAACAACTAATACGTTGTTAGAAATATAATAGCTGAAAATGCTTGCTGTATTAAACTACTGTTTTCGACTGAAGACATGAGATCGTGGAAGCTTTATTTATCAGCAGCCTGTTTCTATGTTTTAAAAATGCTACAGCTAATAAAATCACAATGACACATGGTATGACTGCAGGGGTGAAGAATGCTGCAGAGAACTCGAAGTGTAAATTAATCTAAATCCCTTACAAATGCTTTGTACAAATCAACCCACAGAATCAAAGGCAATGTTTATTAGTGTAACTTATCAGAATCAATATTTAACAGAGTAAGTAAATCCCTTCCTCTTTTTTCTCAAAATAACAACACCACAGTCAAACAAAGACTTACTTAATATGCTTTTTTTTTGTATGACCCAAGGGAGGCATTTAAAACTTAATCGCAAAGAACGTTTCACAGCAAGAAAAAGTAGAACGCATTGGAGACATTCCAGGTCTGGATAGCAATGAGGTAGGGACCATTTGGAATTTGTTTTGATTAAATCTAACTTGTTATTGCCTAAGAAAAGCATTCTGGTAACTCTAGTAAGTGATCAGAAACTGCACTGATGCAATCTGTTAAAGTGGGTCACATTGAAATGCACCAGATGCACATCTGTAGGAAGAACAATCAGAGTGCTGTGATGTTCAGAAAACACAGAGTTTTCAAACAACATAGCTGAAATAGCTAATTTGCTTTTGTACTTAAAGCATAGTAATATAATGCCCAGCTGATACAAGAAAATGGAATGTTAGTTATGGGGTGGCACAGTGGTGCAGTGGTTAACATTGTCACCTCACAGCAAGAGGTTCTCTGGTTCGATTCTCGGCTGGAGTGCCTTTTGTGTGGAGTTTGCATGTTCTCCCTGTGTTCGTGTGGGTTTTCTCCGGGTACTCCGGTTTCCTCCCACATTCCAAAGACATGCATCTGGAGCATTTCCCCCCGGGCCTCCGCTGAAAACAGGCTCTGTGGAACCTAGTCGGACTTTCCTGGTCAACAAATGATAAATAAATAAAAAAATAAATAAATAAATAAAAATAGTTATGACAGGGAATGCTAGAAGGAAGAACTTGGATCATTATTGAATGAGCTAGCCACAATAGCAGCCAACAAAATTAACATGTACACACATGACCATATTGCTTAAGAAAATAAATGGTCATAATCCATCACAGGTTGAAAACAGGAAGTAATTTATTTGCCAGCTTTCTGGATAAGAATGCATCAGACAAAAAAGACAACACATAGCCCTTGGTCTACTAACATATTATTTATCTAATGATCCAATAAATCAGCTGGGAAACATTACCAAATTTTAACGGTTGGACTAAAAGCAGATTTCCTTTCCATCAGCTGTGATTTTGCTGTTTTATTAAAATTATTTATTAGGTTTCAGGTGTATATTTAAGACTCAGCAGTATGAGTCCTGCAACTTTGAAAAATTAGGTATGATTGGTGGGGATATGTACTAAGTCCAAAATTGCTGTATCTTAGAGAATTCGCACTTCTCTGAAGTACAACAATCTTAAAATTAGTATATATAAGAAGTGGGGATTGTGGAGAGTGTATTCCTTTCCATACTGGAGTGGGGTGGTGGTGGTTTTATAATATATATATATATCTATATATCTATATATATCTATATCTATACTATATATATATATATATATATATATATATATATATATATATATATATATATATATATATATATATATATATATATATATATATATATATATATATATATATATACATATGGCAGCAGAATGGCACAGCGGATAGTGTTGCCGCCTCACAACAAGAGGTTCACTGGTTTAATTCTTGGCTGGGGTGACTTCTGTGTGTGGGGAGTCTGCATGTCCTCCCTGTGTTTACGTGGGTTTTCTCCAGAAGCTCTTATTTCCTTCCACATTCCAAAAACATGCAGAAGGTGAACTGGATACTCTAAACTGGCAATAGGCTTGAGAGTATGTGTGGAGTGGAAGAACTACTGAAGCACGGCTAGCCACCCAGTGGTGTAAACTTTGGCTCTAGATAATTGTCACTGTTGAAAGTGACACCCTGACCCTATGTGCTAGCCACCCACTGGTGTAAACTTTGGCTCTAGATAATTGTCACTGTTGAAAGTGACACCCTGACCCTATGTGCAAAAAATTGGAAAAAGGGGTTATGGATGTGTATATATATATATATATATATATATATATTAGAAAATTTATAGTTTGTGATAATGCTGCATGTGATATTATAATTATTACACTGACAATTTACAGTGATGCTGCAGCCAAGCATTATAGTTTCATGGGGAGTGTAGTGTAAGATCATATGCAGGCTGTGTAATAAAACATCCCTTTCATTATTTGTTAACTCTTTGTACAAGAACAAAATGAATAGATCTGAAAGGTTGGAAATTATTTTAAAAAAATGGAAGTCATAATTATCTATTTTTTTTTAAATCGTGTAATTTTGGTATTTCCTAAGATAGTGATAGCAATTCAAATGACTAATAATAGTTAGATTTTTGGCAGATGATCAGATGTCTGTGCACTGACAGCAATCAAAGTCCATCTGTATTGCACAGCTTATAAACAGAGGGATTGTGACTAGATCTAGAGATGCCATTGTCTACCTTTATGCAGCTATCATTTGGCCAGTCATTGAGTATAATGAACCCTTAGGCATGTATTATTCCATACACATGTGACAAATTGAACAGCCACTGAGATACCTTACTAAAAGGATTCATGGTCAGAACAGTATCTCCTTTAAGGAACAACTCAAAACCCTGTCACTGTACTTGGAATCCTACAGACTGCTACAAGGTGACCTGTGTCTAGCATACAAGGCATCCTCCAACTCAGTGCTGATGGATTTAATGCACATCAGCAAGTCAAATGTTATTCAAAATACTTAGTCCAAGGATCTAAACCTCTTCTGCAACATCAGCAGAATGGTTTGAAGGGACAGGTATATCTTGCAGAGAATACCAGCACTGGAACAGATTCCCCATCCATGTAAAACAAAGCTCATCCCTATCATTATTCAAGCACAACTTGGATCTATGGATGGGCAATAGAAAATTTACTCTAGGACTGCTGCCCTGTACTACTAATGAACAGATGTACCTCCTATGGGTCCCCTCAAATTAGTTATGGTATGATCCCAGTTATCCTCATTAGGGGTTATATATAATTATGAACCATGAAGTGGGTAAAACCAATCCAGCAGTAAACACGACAGGTTAATTCAAGCACCAAATGGGAAATTTGCTAGGCTTAAAATGGCCTACAATGGCAAATGGCCTAGTACTTACCTATGAACTTATATGGATATAAAAGGCTGGTAACCATCCACAGTACTATTAAAGATGGAATTATCCACTAAGTGCTCTTTTTCCTTTCCAAAATTATTTTTTCCACAACATAGTCTGAAGCATTTCCAAAATTTTCCTTCACATTATGTTTTTACCTGTTCAATATTTTCACAGTTTCATTGTTGATGCAAGCTTTCAGGCATCCCTTTAAAACTCCCCTTAACTACGTGTCCTTTCTCTCCTTTTAGTCAGTGTTATGTTATCTTCCAAATTCCATTTAATCAAACACGCAGAATGAAAGACAGTTAAGAAACTTGGAAAATTGTAAAAAATGTTTCTTTCGGGGTACAGTATGCCTCCACTCATTCGTATCTTTGCACAATCAATTCCAAAAATCTCTGCATTACAGAGATACAAAGAATTTATTTATCTCAGAATGAAAGTTATCACAGATAAAACAGACATTTTCCTTGTCCTGATCAATTTCTGAAGTGTGACTCATCTAACTATGCTGCATTCACTGAGTAGCCATTAATACTATTTTATTGCTTCTTACTTCCTTCAAGAACTTATTCCATTTTATCTTTTAGTGGAATATGTATTTCAAACTGGAAAGTGACTCAGTAAATTGCACAAAGAAACTGTATCAAGTTGCAAGGCAAAGACTGAAAGATAAAGAAGATAGCCAAACATCCTTCATAAGCAATGGCAGCAACAAGCTGCTTACCAACCCACTGGACATCAAAGACAGATGGGAGGAGTTCTTCTAGTAGCTTCTGAATGAAGAAAACCCCTCAGACACCTTACTGCCCCAAACACAGCCTATGAGGAAAGAAGAGGAGGAGCCCGCCCTGGATGAAATAAAATAGCACTGAGGAAAATGAAGTCAGAGAAAGTAGCAGGCTCAGATGAGGTCACAGCAGATATAATAAAGTTGTTGGGTGAGCTGCGGAAAAATGTCTCATGAGACTACTCATAGCGGTATGCAGAGGAAGGGTCCCAGATACTGGAGAATAAGTACAATAGTGTCAGTGTACAAGAACAAAGGGGAAATTCACAACTGTGGGCAGTACGGGGGTATCCAACTGCTGTCACACTGCATGAGAGTCCTGGAGAGGTGATTGCTAAACGAATAAGAAGAGTGGGAGTGATAGGATAGATGTCAACTTTCATACGAATGGTTCTTACGATTCTAGTATGAATCTGTTTATCACTATGGACACTGGGTACGTAAGGTTATCTGCAGCTATTCTGAGCTATTCATTTGGGAGATTGTCAGCTTCTAAGGTGGTAGTTTTTAGTTAATGTACAGATTTTTTATGCTTGACACTGGTAAAGGTTTAAGGGAGAAGTGCTGACACTGTTTTCAGGACTAGATAGCATAACAAAGCTTGATTAGACAAGTAGCTGCATTTAGGGAATTTAGCAGCAGTACTTAAATTAATTTCAGGTAGTAGGGAGTTTGGTTGTGATGGTTTGCCTTGTAGGAGATTGTTGATGGTGCTTTATAATTTTTTGTATTATTACATAGAGTTTCTTGAAGTTTCCAGCAAAAATTTACTTTTTGTCAGGAGCAATGTGCAATATAATCTGACTACATAAGTGATTGTAGTGTTGGTGGTTTTGTTATGTTTTATTGACATGACTGAGCTTCCAAACTGTATCCCAGTTTGCTGCACAAATTGTTTTGCTATTAAGGATGGTTAGGGTGCAGGGTTATCTTCTACTCTTTCTCCAGAGGCTAGCTTGTTTAATATGCTGAGAAAGATCTCATTAAAGAGTTTAGTGGTATCATCTAGAGGGAGATGTTTAGCAGATTCCAGTTGTAGTGCTTTAGTGGGAGATGAAAGTATATTGAGTAAACTTGGAGTTGTTTCTAACTATGTGGCTTACATATTCTTGGAGTATGATTGTGAAATCTATTGGCAAATGTCGGATGATGTTCACTTAAAGTGTCTGACAGAATAGTGACAGTAGATATGTTGCCTGGTTTTGTAGTTAGAATCCAGTCAAGTGTAGTTTCTAAGTTAGTGGGACTGTTGTATCTAGTGGGGATATTAATGAATTGTGGAAATTCAAACAGGTTTATGAGTGGTGCAGAGGAATCCTTAGTGGAGGTGGAATAGTTTATATTTAAATCACCTAGAACTAGATTCTCATGGTTAATATGTGTTATTTGGGGGTATGTACAGTGCAACTAAACATATGCTCATATGAGTCTGTTAATAACTGCATTACCAAAATGTGGTATCTTATTGGGGTATACAAATAGTACAGATTTAGTAGGGCAACACCAATAACTTTTTGGTTAACAGAGTATATTGTAACTTTGAGGATGAATTTTATTGTTCTTGATGTGTGGTTTTAGCCAGGTTTCATTAACAGTGAAGATGATGAGGAGATGAGAACTAAGAGTGGAATTTGATAAGTTTAGCTATGAGACTTCTGAGATTAATGTTAAGAAAAAATAATTCCAGAGTTGAAATTGGGGTGTTGTCCAAGGGAACTTTGATTTTTGTTGCTATGCCAATGGCAGAATTTGAAGCAGCAGGATTAGGGTGTATATCACAAAAGAAATGGAGACCCTTATATAATAGAAGTGTAGGAAATAATATTCTGCTTCTTTGTTTGTATTTTAGGTGAGGGCAGAAGCAGCTGATTCATTGTGTAAACAAACAGGATTAAAGGAATGGATGGGAGCTATGCTGTAGTTGAGTGTGGTATTACCAAAGTTGATCTCGGACTAGTTCTGGTTTGTGTTAATGATATTAGGTGAACTGGCTGGTTGCACGTACAGAGGACAGAGTACTTTGTAGTCTGGATAAGAAAAGTAAAGATCATTTATTTATGGTACTGAAACATAGTAGATTAGGTTTGGAGAGGTAGTGGAAGTGTAAACAGTAATAGATGAAAGGATAAGGGGTTAGTTATGTGGCAGTACTTTTGCAAATGGAGTGGATTTTAATAAGTATAACTGGAGGAGTAGTTTAGAAATGGAGTAAGGTAGGATAAATAGTAGAATTATGGGAGAAGAGTGTCTGTTTATGGTAAAAGCAGAAAGATGTGGGGTTAGTAAAGTACAAAAGTATAGTAAGTAGGTGGATAGCAAATGGAGCAAGAGAGGGGAGCAATGCAACACAGAGATTAGCAAGGAAGTGTGTAACAGGGCTTACTCAACCCTTTGATCCTGCAATGGGAACAATCTATGAAGCTGATTACTAGTGACTCAAAGTCAGTAGTCTTGTATTCTTTGCCTAACATACTGAATCACCCGTGCCAAGAGGTCAGTACAATATAATTAGAAAGTATTGGGGCTATGCACTGAGGTGAGTTAAATGAAGTTATATGTCATAGAACAAAAGGATAAATGGATATGTGAGTTTTAGAGGTAAGCTCTTATGATTCGACTTCTCCACTATTTAAATTACTGTGAGCAGAAGGAGATGATTGCTTGCTGTATAGCATGAACTTGTAATTTCAGATTTCAAGTAAGTATGAGACTGTGATGACAAGAGGGTTATGGCAACCATCTTCACACACTGAGGCCTACACAAAAGTATACATAAGCTAGGCAGACAGTAGGTCTTACATTGTTTGTTGTGCGTGCTTACAGTGAAGAATCACAACTACGTGTCTATGTCCAGCAGAGAGTTCAGTGGCTAGGCTAATATAGATCTTGGTCACTCAGGTAGGTAGGGACTGGGAAATGACCTCTGTGTGCATCTGCAAAATAAGATTTGTTTTTAGTTAATAAATATATCCCACCTGGATTGATGTTTTTTTTCTGGCTCCTATGTCTCTGATGGACAGAGGCAGTCAGTAAATCTCCCCCTACATAAATCAAATTTGTGGGTCACATTTGTGTTGGACGACTGGGCTTATAAGGACCATAGTTGTTGTTAGCCTAGTATGCATCAATGAATTTGTGAACCTATAGAAAGCCAGCTGATGCAGGGAGCAAAACAAGTATTACATGTAAATCATGTGTAAGTAGTGCTATTAATAAAGCAATGAAATATATATAGTACCTTATGGATGTTTATTAGTCACCACTGCCAGCAGTCATTCATTAAGCACCCAAGGCAGATCTAATATTAGATAATTCATTGCTCTGTTTACACTATACTGCAGTGAGCACTCAGATTACACTGGATGCAATAGCAAATATGGATGCTAGTGGGAAATTCAAAACAGTAGAGAAGGAATGGCTGTATAAGTATGGCTACTGGCATATGCAATGTGGTAGTAGTCCAAGGATGCCAGAGGGAACAGAAATGAGACATCATGAACTCAAGGCAGTCATTCCTCTATACTGGAGAAGCCATGGCCAGTAAAACAAAGCGTAACTAGTAGAGAAAGAAATTGATGGGTCAGCAAGAAATTGTCATAGTTTCTGAGAGGATAGGAGAGTCTCAGAAGTACAGAAGGGGAGGGAAGGAGAGAAAGTAGAAGAGGGAAAGACCAAGTGGGGTAGCAGAACAGACAATGGATAACATGGTGAGTGAGATAAAAGATTACAGCAGTGGCTGCGACACAAAACAAGCCACTACTGTATGGAACGCAGCATGCTGGGACACAAAACAAGCCACTACTGTATGGAACACAGCATGCTTGGACACAAAACAAGCCACTACTGTATGGAACACAGCATGCTTGGACACAAAACAAGCCACTACAGTATGGAACACAGCATGCTTGGACACAAAACAAGCCACTACTGTATGGAACGCAGCATGCTGGGACACAAAACAAGCCACTACTGTATGGAACACAGCATGCTTGGACACAAAACAAGCCACTACAGTATGGAACACAGCATGCTGGGACACAAAACAAATCATTACTGTATGGAACACAGCAAGTTGGGACATAAAACAAGTCACTACTGCATGGAACACAGCATGCTGGGGCACAAAACAAGTCACTACTGCATGGAACACAGCATGCAAGAGATTAACTCGCAGATCAGAAAAACATAGCATCACAGACAAACAATGTACTGAGCTTTCTGCTACAGTGCTTTTCATGTCTACTCTACCTCCTTGGACAAAAGACTGAGGATTCTGAAAGAAAAACATATTTTATTTATCTTGCCTCTGTAAAAAACATAGCCTTGAGCAACTGGACTACATACCTTTGTGATATTTTTTAGCTCTTTCTTTAAAGGACTATCACAAAAATTATTACAGATAATTACAGAACTAGCAATGGTGTAGATTCATAAAGCAGAGATGTCAGGAAACAAAGTTCATAGCCTTCCTTGGCCTAGAAACATTGGGAGGTGTACATGGCCAAACAGTTAAGCATTTGCATCTAAATGCAACCTTTCAGTTCATATGAATTTAGCAAACAAGTTAAACAGCCTAGCATCATGGAGAATCTAGTCAGATGAATATATATATATATATATATATATATATATATACACACACACACACACACACACACACACACACACACACACACACACACACACACACACACACACACACACACACACACACACACACACATATACACACACAACCAGCTAAGGTAGTGGTTACAGCACTGAGGGAAGAGAAGCAAGTTCATTTGGTTGTAGACAGTCTACTACATAGTGCCCAGTGAGTGAGAGGTGGTTAATATGTAGAGCTATGCTGCTATAGATGTAGGGTGATACACAAGTCATTATGGTACTTAAAGCTTGATAGAGTAGTCCCAGTGATAGTTGTAGTCCCTGAGTCTGTGAACTGACTACTGAATATTATTCATCTAGCGACCACCAAAACATGTAATAACTGGGAATTTGCAATAAACTAGAAAATAGCCTTACAGTAATCATATTTAACAGCCTAAAGACTCTGCTGCTTTTACTGCAATAATGACGAAGATTAATGCTTTCAGAGAACTTACTTGTGTGTAATTGTATGTGAAAGTAGAGCTCTCAAACTCTTACCCTCAGAATTAAGAACAAAGCAAAACAAAAATAATTAGGGAAAACGGCTCCAAATTAGGGACTCCTTTTAATCTAATTAATTTGCAACTTCTTAAAATGCTTAGTTTTAGGAAACACAGAACAACATTTTAGACAAAATTTGGGAGTTACCTAAAAATAGGACAGTTGAGATGCTTGCAGCTCCATCGCAGTGCAGATGTTAAGAGTTTCTGTACAAGCTCAGTGTTATTACCAAATGTTTACATTGTAAAATGTTTTGCATGCTTTGCTATTTATTAGCATAGCTTGGTACAGAACACTACATATTTCAGGTTGTATGAGAGTCAGTTAAATGGTTTCTGAGACTTTCAACTTAAAAATAAAACATCCTGTATCAGACAGCACCACCTCCTTATCTAACAAAGAAAAAGGTATTTCTTACTTGCATCCAAAACTCTAAGTCTGATCAATATGGAGATGACTTTGGACCACCCGGTAGATTTAAGGAAGTGCCTTTAAACATCACATAAAAATATATTGACTAGCTCAAAAAAGCTACAGTCTTTTAAATGAGAACTAATGTATGTAAGTTTTAATTTATTTATTTTTATGTTTTTATTGAGCTGTTTAGTCCCATCAAGATTCTAACATCTTTTCAGGGGAACTAGATGTGATCTTCATATTGACTAGAGGAAATTTATTCAGGAAAATTCCTCTACTCACTTCCTGTGGAGTAAGACGGTGACAGGAAGTAGGAGTGTTTCTATTCAGGTGGAAATGGAGAGGGTACAGAAGTATGATAATGCTTAGCCAGGATCTTTACCCATATAACAACTACTGGTACTACATAATGAACAGGAAGGAATATGATTTAGTTTGTTTGGTAGATACTGAGAAAGAGTATTATTTTATTTCTACTATAACTCTCTTTTCAATGTCAGAGGGGTAGGATTAGGAGAAAAATCTGTAAATAGATAGAAGAAGTGAATAAGAAAGCTACATTAATATCTATGGTAATTGTTTATAGTGGGTCAGACGTTTTAGTGTCACAGGTATAAGGGAGGGGTACTCTGGGTCAGATTATTTTAATATCACAAGGTATAAGGCAGAGGTACCCTATAAGTCCTCTCCTTTTGGGCTATGTATGGTTTCAATTGTTGAACATTGTAAATAGAATTGTTCATTTCTCTGATAAAGGTTCTTTTCCATTGTTGTTATCCACTGCAGATGACATGGTCATAACTAGCATCTACAAATTCTTTTACAGTTTTTGATATTAAAGTTGAAGAAACTCGGTTTAAAAAATAAATTTCAGAAACGTAAATGTGCTGATGATAGGGAGATTATTGGGAGCATGTGCATCAACCAAGACTTTGACAGTTTTTGGACTTCGATATGGTCCAAAAACTCCAAGGAAAGGGTGCCACAGAACCAGGAACCAGTAAAACCACAACAGGCACCCAAAGAGGCAGGAGGTAATAATAAAACACAAGCCTGTAGGTGTAACAGCAGCAAGTTTAATCGCATAAACGCCACACAATACAAAGCGTTTTCATCCACCAGACTTCTTCAGATGTAAAATAAATGAATGAAGACTGTGCCTGCTTATATACGCCTCCAAATTTAATTAATAGTTAAAACAATTGTTTAATTGACACCAATTAAATCCTATAACTAAAATGTCGTGACAACCTACCAATTTGCCACAAATACAGATGAAAATAGATAAAAACATACACATTTTTTTTAAAAAGAACTTTAAAATAAATATATATATAAATACTAAAACCATCACAATGTGTTGGACAGATAAATAAACATGAATCAAAAACCAACAAAAGAACTTGCAAAACAATATATGTACTTATTTTATAGTTTTGCAGCTCTCATTTTTAAAATAGGGGTAATGGATATGTATTCAGCCCTGGGAATCTATTGGCTTCCAATAACAACTGCCAAAATATTTCTCTCACCTCTATCCTATTTTCCCATGGGCCCCCCCCCTCACATCACATTGAACCTTCTCTACAACAGAGAAGCCCCATTTTGCTTGGGGACATGTCAGTGTATGTTTAAACAAGGCATTTTTAATGTCTTCAACTCTAATAGTATATAAATGTTCATAAATCCTCCTTCTGAGTTTACGAGTAGTTTTTCCAGTGTAAAATGTACCACAGGTTTTGCATAGGGCTAAATAAATCAAGCCTTCACTATTACAATTGGAAAAACTATTACTCTGAATCTGGTAGTCTCTTGACAGGATGTATAGAGAATCCTGTCTAAGTATATATGGGCATTGGGCACATGCCCCACATTTGTAGGTTCCCAATTTCTTACATGAAACAATAGAACCATTATGCTCCAGCAAATCCTTGAGATTCCTGCTTTTTTTGTATGTGAATCCTAGGGTGTTGGTAAACAAAACATCCAACTCTGAATAACACCTAAACCTGCTCCAATGTTGAGTAATAATGTTTTTAACCCTAGAGGTATTCTGATTATAAAACATCACATAATTACCCCCAAGGTTTCTGGATTTCATCCCTGGTAACGTCACCCCTGGTTGTTGTGTGGTACCCTGCACATTTACTGGTACTATCACACTTGTATCTCCTGTTCCCAAAATAGGGTCAAACCTATCCTTTCTCCCATTCTTTACTTCCTCCAATACGTCATCAATTAAATAATTAGGATACTTCCTAGATATAAACATTTCTTTGACTCTCTGACTTTCATCTTTATAGTCTGAGTCCAAAGAGGTCATCCTACAACTACGGACAAATTGTCCCTTGATAATACTTCTCTTCTGTTTAAACGGATGGGAACTAGTGAAATATAAGTATGAGTTAGAAAAGGTTTCCTTTCTATATACATTAGATGTAAACTGCTGCCCTAGGACGTCTTTTTTAATGGTGATGTCCAGAAAGTTCATATAGTCATATGTAATATGGGAAGTACATTTCAAAAATTAGTGGTATGGTTTAGATAGTCTATAAATTCTGTTAACTTTTCCATACTACTTTTCCAAAAAATGCAAATATCATCCAGGTAACATTTGTAATATACCCAGTATTGTGCATATTCAGACTGGAACACAAACTTCTCTTCCCAAACCATGAGCACAATGTTGGCATAAGTAGGGGCACAACTTGCTCCCATGGCCACTCCCTGGATCTGTTTAAACAACTCACCCTCAAAAATATAAAGTTGTATTTCAGTACCAAATCCATCAACTCTGTATAAACCAGAAAAGTATTGTGGTCAAGTTTTTCATGTTGGTGAATGGCATCCTGGAACCATTCTGGCCCTGTAGAATGTGGAATCACATTAAATAAATCCTGAATATCAAGGGTTACAAATATTAAAGAATCAGAATACATGCTGCTATTAAAACTTCTCAAAAATTCCCAGGAGTCCATAAGTATACCATTGTCCCTAACCCAAATTTTATATCCAAAAATTTGGCCAAAGGATGGGTTTTAGAGCCATTGGCTGCCACAATGGGTCTCAGGGGTGGATATGGTAATAAAGACAGTCAATTTATTCAATGGGAAATGGTATTGAGATTGGTGCAAAAATGAGTATGAGATTGTTCAGTAAAAGAGAGGGTTTATGATTAAACCTGTTTTGGTAGGACTATGAATATATTTTAAAATATTTGCTCTAGCCGCAGAAAGATTGGAGTCAAAATTTGGGACAACAGTTTAACTGCATAAAAAGAGTGGGTGATAGACCAGGAGCTATTAGATATAAGATTAGATATGATTCATCACAGAGTTTTGATTTTCCCAATTTTACAGACAATATTGAGCTATGCAAGTTATCTTTTGAAAGGTCCTTCTTTGGAAAGATGTTACTGTCATCTGTTAGGTGGAAATGTTAATACCTCTCAAGAAAAAATATATTAAACACTGAAGAAGAAAAATTAATGTAGAAAGTCCCAAGAAATGAAACACCAACCTGTAGTGTTTTTTTAGGCCGGGATAATTAGATTGACAGGCTTATTCATAATGTATTTAATTGTGAAGTGAAAGTCTATGAAAATATTTTTGGATTTTAGTTTTTTGAAAGATTTGTATAGAAACTGAGACATCAGAGGTTTCCACTTAAAGATTTATTGAAGTATTAGAGTTTGTCAGAAAGACATTGTTGGTGTTGATAAAGTAAAGCATTTGTAGTATATATTTTTGTAATGCAAAATGGTTAAAAAAGTCCTACACACACACGCACACACACACACACACACACACACACACACACACACACACACACACACACACACACACACACACACACACACACACATGCGCGCATGCACACGCACACACACACACACACACATATAAACACATGCGCGCATGCACACACACACACACACACACACACACACACACACACACACACACACATGTGTGCACACACACACACACACACACACACACACACACACACACACACACACACACACACACACACACACACACACACACACACACACATGCACACACACACACACACACACACACACACACACACACACACACACACACACACACACACAAACACACACACACACATACACAGACCCATAGAGAGGATGTCCACCTGCAACTTCCTGACTAAACTGTCTGCTTTCTATGTTACCAGACCTCAGGGAAAAGTTATACTTTTTTCATCTGCAACTTATTCAGTTTTGTAGGCTTGATTGATCAGGCTTAATGAACATGTCAACAACTGATTAAATAATGAAATGTATAATTATGTGACTGTAATTATGTATGATTATGTGAATGTTTTCCACTAAACAAAAGGGAAGTACTTTTCTATAATAATCATTTTTATTCAGTTATTCTTTCACCAAATTAAGTCAGCTCTGCTACTTTATGGTTAGTTGTCTTTAGACCTGCAGGTCAGTTGATAACTTCATTTCTAGCTTAGCAATAAGCTGTTTTATTTTTGCAATGCATCTGTTAATTATTTAATTCACATTTGTGTAAACCACATTTGGTTTTGCTTTTACTTTCTTCCCTTTCCATGTCTGTTTCTCTGGGCTCAGTAGAGTAATGCAGCCAACCCATGGACGGCTGCACAGTGAAGAGAAAACTATACAAATAATCTTGTTTCCAACAGTTGCATGCCATGCAGTAACAGTAACATTGCCTGCCTTTTCATTTGCATTATTTGCAGGAAACATCTTACCTTTTGTTTCTCTTCCCCTTCATATTATGTATGTGCCAAACACACATCCAACATATGAAGTCCAAATATGGCATGGCTATGTCCTTAATCAGAGGGTGTAGACAAAGACCATACCCTGTGTCTGTTTACTAACTGAAGCCACATATTTCCCATCTGTGGCTGTTTAATGTAGCTCATAATCCCACCACAGATGTAGCAGAAGCATAGACCAGCACAAGTTGTCAGACAGAAAACATAACTGATGTATGCTTGCATACCTGAAGATGCATTTCTACTGCCTCAGTCAATCAAATGGATCCCATGTAGTATGCCTCATCCAAGGCCTGTTTTTTGTGCATTGTATATTATGTGCAACAGCATGACAATATACACTATGATCATAACTGTGCCATATGTAAGAGAACAACCACCAGTTAAGAACAAATAGTGGCATTCTGAATAGCAGCCATGTGCACAGGGTTAACAGGGGTCATGTCTTACACAGATCAAAGCCATTCAGCTGAGAATAACACTTATCAAATATCTGTTTGGATACATCTAATGTGCATTTGTGTGCTTGTGAATGTATGTGTACATATGTATATATGCATGCGGTTGTAACTCAAAAGGTAGAATGCATACTTGACAGAAAAGTTTTTGTGGGTGTAAAAAAGAGATGCTGCACAAAAGAGTGAATGCTCTTTTGTGTGAATCACATATGGCTGAATTAAGTTTTATATGGTATAGTTAAGAAGGAGTGTGCAGAAAAATTAATGTTTGAATGAAAATATGATGGCTGTGAAGATGCGCAAGACTGTGTTATAGCAGTTGGTATGAATATGCAACTGCTCATGGGTTAGATTTAGTGCTGTGCATGTTTTCTATTGTGTGTGTGTTCTGTGTCCATTTGGCTTGTGTTGTGGTACGGTTAGGGTTTTTAGTAACATAATATGTAGGGTTAGGACTGGGGTTAGGGTTAGGAGCAGGGGTAGGGTCAGGGTTGTGGTTAGGGTTAGCAAACATGAATAAGGCAGTGAAGGGGGACAAAACAAGGAAGTGTGGGGAAACTGTCACCAAGGACAGATGGGAAAGAGTGGTACTGCTGATGATACTGTAAAACAAATGCATTCAGACTCTGTAAAGTTATTAGGCTTCAAGAATCAGACTGCTTCTGGACTACAGACAGTCTGGAACAAGGAACTCTCAATGGAATTAGTGTGGTGCTGCCCTTAACCAAAGGACAGAGAGAACCAGTGGGAATGCATACTTGTACAGCTGACAAAATGGACCTAAAAAAGATCAATATCAGGTGAATAGGCACACAAAAATGGATCTGGATGCTAGGCAGAATTCCTAGATAGGCTTTTCCTTGGGGGTGGAGCTTGGCCAGCATTAGAATGGCTTTTGCTGGTGATATCTCTCAGCTGAAGTCCCCTGCATCTTAGTTGTGGGGGGGGGGGTTATGTTCATAAGTTGAATGTTTCATAACTTATGAAACCATGACTACTCAGGTCTTGACAAGCATAGCTGTGCAATCCAACCCAGTTCAGTTCCCAAGTTCCTTAGATGCCTATATGGTGGGGTATTTTAGTAAAGAAGCAGCTAAAGGTTATGTGAAGGGGGGATTAATTTAATTACTGTTGACCTCTGCTCATCAGAGACATGAGGGAGAGATCATGAGTGAATTTGCAATTTTCCTCCAATGATCAAGGTTTCTTTTGAAAAGGGTCAGGGATCAACTCTGTTTCATGTAGACGGTGAGCTTATTCCACAGAGCAGGGATCCTTTGAAACACGTATCAGTCTCTCCAGCAGGGTCTATTTATGTCACAGGCAAAATTCAGGGCCTTGGATCTAGTGTTTCTAGTGCTGTTTGTCCTGTAGATGTGCAACAGATCCATCAGAGCTGGACCTGAGGATGCTTTATATGCCAGGCATAGATCACCTCTCAGTAACCTGTAAGAGACTGAGTACAGACATAGGACCTTAAGGGAATCTGTGTAGGACCGGGTAGTCATACCCTGGATTCTCCTGGTGAGGAACCTTTGAGGGCATCCAGCTGTTGCAAGTGTTTGGTTAGGTACGTGCCAAAGGGGGCATTGTACTTAATGTTGGGACTGGTAAGGGCTGAGTAGAGTGGTACTATAACTTCCTTGGACCTGGATGCCATACCCTTGCTTATGAGTTGGGGGACTGTGAAGGCTGCCAGCCTAGTCAGATAGGATTTTGTAGATAATTCTGTCATTTATAAATATTAATGTAAGCCACATGATTGTTCTCTTAAATGTAAGAAAATTGTGGTAAATGTTGAACTTCAAAAATGTAACCACACTGCACTCTGCTGGAGGAAAGCTGATAAGTCAAGCATTGTATTAATTGTTTGATCTCAAAACTTGAAGCTGAGATGTCTGAATGAAGGAATTATTCCTAGTGTTTTGAGACCAGAGTTAATAGCTAGAATTTATATGTATAATGTATTTTATTGCTATGGCTTCCTGACCAGCTGCAAGATCAAATGGGCTGTTACACTTTGAGTTTCTGTTAGCCTGGGAAACAGAGAACAATGATGTAATCTGAAATGAGTCAGTGGTACTGTGTTATCAATTTAAGGACACAGAGATAGAGAATCAGAGCATTTTTGCATTTGTTTTCAGAACTGACAACATTACCAGCACTGCCTTGCTCTATATGTAAGTTTATTTTAGAACTGTATTTTCTCTTAGATATAGATAGGAAATAGAAAGTCTAGTCTAGCTGTTTTCTGTATTGATGTCAGAACTTTTCTACTGTATTATTTTAAACATTTCTCTGTGATCTCTGAACTCTTGACTAGCACCACATAGTAAGAAGTATTGTCTTGTGTTCTTATTATTTATTATTAGATATTTTTAAACCTTTCAACTGTGGCTGTTTTATGTAGAGATAATTTAAGCTCTAGAGTACATTGCATGTATACAGTGCTACTGTTCAAGCCACTCTAATAGCTTTAGCCCTGGGTCACACTTACTATTTGGATAATAATATTGCACAGTAATAATTGGACACCCTTTAGTAAGGACCTTATTAGTACCTGATATTAGTGGTTGGTGGCAGTGATTTCTACCTTATAGCCTGGCAGAGAAGGGTGCATAGCTGGAGAACCTGTGCCAGCCTTCCCCAGGAGTGTCTGTGTGTTTGTATATAACTCATATCTCAAAGTGTGTGTGTGTGTGTGTGTGTGTGTGTCAGCTACTTGGGCAGGGACACAAAGCACTGGTTGGACAGAGAGGGTGCTGGAGGTTTTAGCTTGACCACTAGGCTGAGATTTGCACCCTATAGCTGTGCCAGTGGGGAGTCTTATTGGGAATCTGGAGAGAAAGGGAGAAACCAGCCCCAGACTGACTGTGATCTCTGTGTGCTCTTAAGGGAAATTGAACTTTACTGTGTGTGTGTATTTGTTATCCTTCCCAATGCAGGCACCCCTCACTGGTGTTAGTGGTGAGGATTGAGGCTCCCTGATTGCTGAGCCAATGCATGGGTGTTACAGCGACATAGAATGATTTTCGTACCATCTTTGCTATGTGTTGGTCGAATGTCAGATTACTGTCTACATATGTTCCCAGATCCTTAACTATAGGGATCTATATATAACTATAAAATTCCTAGAGGTGTTTTATTAATGGAGTAATTAGCTTGGGTGGACATTTTCCCAGAGGGCACTATAATGCATTTCTACATGTTGAGTTTTAATCTATGGATTTGGCACAAATCATTTGTTTGTGTTAGATGCTCTTGTAAGATGCTTGTGTCATGGAGGGATCCTAAAATAGCTCCCAATTTACAGTCAACTACAAACCCGGTGAGCCAGTGGCCCTGAACATTATCCTTGATCTCTGAGAAGTAAATGCCAAACAGGAGCAGCCCCAGCACAGATCCTTGAGGTACTCTGCTTGTGACCAGTCCGTAGGATGAGATGGTCTCACTGTTCCTGAGTTTTTGGGTCCTATCTGTGAGGTAGCCAGAAATTTAGCGAGTGTTAAAGTAACATGTAGTAAGGCAGCTGAAGGGGTTAAACTGCTTGTAGGAAGACCATGAGGTAAATTAACAGTGAAGCCTGTGAAGGAACCAGTAGTAAAAAAAAAGCCTCCAGTGGATGAGGGAAATGGGTAATTTGTGCCATGCAGTAAAAACATTGTAGGGCATACTCTGATTTGAGTATTAGGAAAAAATGGTTGTTACTGCTCTGCAGTGAAAATGGAACAGGGCATTTTTCTGAGTCATGTGAAGAATAGGTCCTAACAAGAAAGCTGTTATAGACAGCCAAATCTGTGCTGAGTTGATTTGAGTTGAGAAGAGACAGAATTCAGAATAAATGCCTGTGGATAGAAAGACCCTATGAAGAAGTTTTTGGGAAGCCACAAGTGTAAGGGAGCCTGACAATAGACCTGGAAGAAGAAAGGCATTGCTATTTCCTGATATGTTCCCCTGTTCTCTTTTTACTGATATGTTGCCCTGTTTTCTTTTTACTGATATGTTATCCTATATGGTGTATAGAAAGAGTTCTGGGAAAAAAGGGATATGAGCAATCAAAGTGCAGATAACTTTTATACTAGTTTTGTGAGAAGTGAGAGTATGTACTCTAGGATGCTGCGTCTCTAAAATGTATTGGGTAAATCTTAAAATGTATGAAGGACTGCTGCTTTTGTTCCTTCTATTCCTCCATTTCATCTTTCCTTCTAAATAAACCCTCATTTTTGAAAATGTGAAGCTGGCCAACTGACTCGTTTGTTTCTAGAAGTGGTAGAAAGATTATGTATGTGATGGAGAAGTGTGGTTAAAGTGTGTGTGTGTGTGTTTGTGTGTGTGTGTGTGTGTGTGTGTGTGTGTGTGTGTGTGTGTAGATATGTGGGTACAGTGCATTTTATTAAATGTTTTTTGTTTGAGTCACAGAAAATCACATGACTTTTGTAGTAACTGCCATCAGTAGTTAAAGTAACTGAATTATATAACAATCAAACTTTAGCAGTTTCATTGTAATATAATTCAGGAGTTTTCTCCTTTCTCCATTGTCATATGACCATGGGGTTATTTTATTTAAGTTCTATGGATGTGGGGGTGCAGCCACCACATCTGGGGGTATTTTGGGCAAAGCCTCTTAAAACTAAGTTTTTCTTAGTGTTTACTAATTGCAAATGTAATGTAGTTATTTACATTTGTAAACACTTGTTTTAGATTTTTTTGTTTACATTAGTGTGAAGGTCGGCAAAGTTTTTCATAGTTTTCTGTTGATCAAAGTTCATCAACGATCATTAAGAATAGATTCTGATGCATGCATACACACAGACACACACAGACACACACACACACACACACACACACACACATACACACACACACACGTTACTTAACTGTACTATTGGTCGAATGATCCATTCCTTGAATGCCGTTCCTGGTATCAGAAATTGTTGAATGCAGGATTTGTTTAGTGTAGGATGAGTAGAATGCTACCATGTCAAATGCAGGTACGTGAGACTTGGTAATAATGCTGAAACATTTGTTTATAATGACATTTTTGGAATTGGAGTTCACCATGCTTGTTTGAGTGTTTGTGGGTTAGGGTTGGAGTAAGGGCCAGGGAAGTGAGATAACTAATGTTGTGCATATATATTGGTATGTGTGAAGGTTGTGTACATTTCCGTGTGTATGTGCACACATCTTGATAAGTGGTACAATTAGGGACATGGTGATCAGGTGATCAATACCCTAATATGTATTATTGGGGTAAGGAGCAAAAGTGAGGTTAAGGTTAGGATGTAAAGTCCCCTGCGCTCCCTTATTCAGGTGTGATAACCCTAACCCTACCACTGCTGTGAGATTTGAGAATTAGTATATATAAAGCCACAAGAGTGTGGGAGATGCATGGGGGCTGCAAAAGCATTCAGCACAAAATGTGTGTCAGGAAAGGAAGCAATATGGAATGACCTACATTGTAGGCATTTTGTTTTGCTGTAGTTTGGCTATGGAACTAAGTTTAATTGATGGACTTGTATCTGACTGTGTGCAGTCAACATAACTGACATTAACTGAGTAGCATGTTAACAGGTTGTCTTATAATCATACACACCCACAGTTGTCTTATATAATCACACACACACACACACACACACACACACACACACACACACACACACACACACACACACACACACACACACACACACACACACAGTGTGTGCATGGTCATTTTTCTGACCTTATTACACAATAATCTCATGATGTAGCAGGTTCACTGACCTGGGTTGATTTGTTTGAAGTTAGACATCTTTTTAACTTGTAATTATTTATTTCTTTTCTTTGCTTATTTGTTTTATTGTTTTGTTTTGAATACATGTCGATCAATTGAAAGGACTTCTATTCATTTCTGTACCATTGTCAGAAAAGGAGCAGAACAAGTATCACTGGAACTCTAAGTTAATTTTTTTTTCAGAGGGGCCAAGCTGCACATCCTATGTGGGAGGACAACCACCACACCCCCTGAACTTAAATATAGCTACTCTGAGGTTAAACAACAGTTAGAGAAAAAAATAAATCTCCAGTGTTGGGAAAAACTGTTTCTCTCCTTTTCATTCGCACAACAGCACTTTGTGGAAGTGCTATCACCTGAACAACAGGGACCGTTTTGTTTTTACCTAGTTGTTGTTTGTCTTTCGGCTTTTCCCCGGTAAAGGGTCGCCACAGTGGAACTCCGGTTCGCTAATGATCGGCAGCAGATTTTTACAAAACGCCGAGGCGCCAGCTCGACGCACAACCTTCAACGAAGGAACGCCCATTTACGCACGCATGTCTTTTGAACGCTACCCAACCGCGGGGAGGACATGCAGACTCCAAAGAGAAGGCACTCCCAAGCCAAGCTGAGAATCGAACGGGAGAACCTCTTGCTGTGAGGTAGCAACGCTACCAATAACTGTTGCATTTCAAAATGCGGTGTTGTTTTGTCTTTATAATAAAACACTTCATAACAAGTTTTGTGACACAGGGAAAATAGCATAATAAGCTTGTAATCTGGAAAGTTTTCTCACAATCATAGCAATTTTCATCGTTTAAATAAATGTAATGTATATTTATATTTATACGCATGTATGCATAAGTGTGCGTGTGTGTATGTGCATGTGTGTAAACAAGACACACACACATGCGCGCACACACACACACATACATGAATGCATTGTTATTCACTCTGCATTAGTATTCTAGGTACTGTTTAAGTCATAAATACTAACATATGACAGGTAGAGACAAGTAACAGATTAAACTTTATGAGTCATTTCCAGTTATGAAATACTCAGTGATGAACAAAAATGAGAAAGCCAGGTGCAGTTTGAAGACTAATGTGAAGGTGCCTGTTACAAATGTTTCACATTCAGAATGGATTTAGAAGAAATAAGCAGCTAGTAACCTACAAAGACATCAGCAGAGTAACACCATCTGAACTCTCTGTTTTGGTCATCCTGCAGGATGAGCAGGTCATGTCTGTGACCCTGTCCTCATCATTGTCCTCTGAGAATCTGGCAAACGTGTGACATTTTATGCTGTGTGACCTAAGGGGTTTTAGTTAATTGGGGTGTCCCCTGAGTATTAAAGCTGAACAAAGGCCGGATGGAGTGCTTGCAGTAATGTAAAATTACCTGTCACTGTGCTTGCTATTAGGGGTATAGCACTGAAATTGTTAATATAATCTGGTGGGCAAAATGTGCCATAAGTGTTGCTGCCTGGGAGAAAATAAAACAAAAAAATATGGATGATGATTTACCAAGGGAAATCTTATGCTCTTCCAGTGTACGCAGTTTTGTTTGGGCAGCAGTCAGGCTAGTTACACAGATGTAACTGACTATAGAATGATGGTAGAAGTACTCTGGAGCAGAACCCCCCCCCCCCCCACCGTATAACATATGAAGAATATTATATCATTGGCATGTTACTGCTACTATTTCAAAGGGGGTTCATGTGCATTTATAAAATAGTGCTAGTTAAAGCCCAATAAAATGCACTCTGAACTATATCTTTGATTTGGAGTATAAGGTAATAAGGCATTCAGTGTGTGTTAAAATAACATTATAAATGTATATTTTCAAGGTAAAATGGAATTACATTTATTCAAGGAAGTCTTTTTCTGGGATTCATATTTCTGCTCTGACTACATGTAAACTAGGCTTAATTCTAATGTTTGTGTCAGAGGTATGTTATACTGTAATGAGATAAAATGTGAAAGTAAAACAAAGTTTTATATAAATCTCATGTGAAGTCAAATTTTGTTATTCTAGCATTTTGAATACCATTCAGTGAATATGTGCCATGATTTCAAATATATAACAAGAGAAAAAGCAGAGCTGTCTAAAATTATCCTTGAGTAATAAATTACCCCATCTGCAGTAAAGCTAAAAAGTAATTAAAGTGTAAAATCTTTGGAATAGTCAGAGGGTACTGTTATTTGATCTTTAGGTTAATAGCAGCCCTTAGTGTTACCCAGACTAATGGATGTGATTAGCTATCAGATGTGCTACCTGGGGAGACATTGAGATGTGATAATGGGGTAGCTAATATACAGAAGAGCAAACATGTATCAAAGCAAATCTGAAATGAAGATGGCGTTGTGATCTAAGTGCATCAGCTAAGTGGTCTGAGTGTTCTTTGTGCAGCTTAGCATGATGGTGGTAAATCCTGACAGATGCATTCAGCTGTCTGACTAGGATAATTTTAATATACATGTTTCTAAAGCTATATGTGTGTGAATCCATATATATATATATATATATATATATATATATATATATATATAAAATGCATTGTTAATAATCACACACTTAAATATGTATATGATGTGCGCACTTGTGCACGAACACACACACACACACACACACACATATATATATATATATATATATATATATATATATATATATATATATGGAGATCTAAATTGACATAGATATATTATTATATATTGTTAATTAATAAACACACATTTATTTACACACACACACACACACACACACACACACACACACACATACACACACACACACACACACACACACACACACACACACACACGTATTTGTTAAGTGGCTATGGCTAAGCGAACTGCTCCTTCACATTCCCTTTTCAGTCATGACCCAGGTCACCATCATGGCTTTGGAAGGTGGGAGGAAACGGAAGTACCCACAGAAAACCATACAGACACATAGAAAGCATGTAGTCTCCACAGACAATGCAGAATTTTAACCAGTTAAACACTGTGTGCTGTTAATGACATATATTACTGTAACACAGTATTGATGGGTCTTCCCAAAACAATGTCTTAATGATAGCTGTTGCTTTAAGAAAATAGTGTACCCAGCATAACTGCATGATTGTATTAGCCAATAAGCTCAATGAATTAGTGACACCTAATTTGTGATGTATGAAAGGAGGAGAATTGACATTACAGAGTTACAGAAGTTGGCCTCTTATGAAGAGTAATTGTTTGGCTGGAATTAACTTTCTGGTTGGTGTACGTGCATTAAAGAAAATACAGTCATGGAACATTTGAGGACCAGCTTGCTTGTATGTTGTGGATGTATTTCCTGTCTCTTGGTAAAGAAGAAGAAGGGAACTATGCATTTTTACTTGAAATTGGCTTGTATTCCTTATTTTGAGGGGACTCTTGGACTTTGACCCAAAAGATACTGTGAAATGGACAAGTAGTCTTTATGCTTTTCAGTTTCATTTCAGAAAATGTGTTTATTTGGTAGAAAATCTGTTTTAGTTAACTGTGTTGGAAAATACTGAATTATTACCTGTTTATAATTTATGTAACTCTAGACTTCTAGGCTTTTAATAGACTACTCTCTCTCTCTCTCTCTCTCTCTCTCTCTATATATATATATATATATATATATATATATATATATATATATATGAATGTTAAACCTACATTTTGCATTGAGGGCATCTGTAAATGTTAAATTATCTGTATTGAACTTTTTCCTTTTGTAACATGTGAAATGTAACTTGCAATTATCATGGAGCATTACTCCCCAGGCCTCCACTGAAAACAGGCTCTTCTTGGCCCATTGGACTTCCCCGCTCATCAAACTTAAATATATATCCACACACACACACACACACACACACACACACACACACACACACACACACACACACACACACACACACACACACACACACACACACACACACACACACACACACACATGCGTGCGCGCGCGCGCACACACACACACATACACACCACACACACACATAAAATAGTAAAACTGAAATGTAATAGGTAAGAAATGAAAATAAAAAAGTGGACACTGTATGATATAAATGCATGTTAAGCAGTTCTGAAGTTTGCACTGATCCTAATGCCTTCATCATTTGTAGTACTGCCCCGGCAATGGAGTAGACACTTTACACTGGGAATTTAAGTACTAGTTAAACCCAAATCAACAGTAAAAAGCATATCAGTACAAGATGGATAATTCACGACTCTTGTTTTTTGGTTGATGACTACATATAGCAGTCCTGTCTGATGGTACTGACCAGCTATTAGGTCATGGCTGATGGATCTGGAGAGAAGTAACCCAGGATCTGCTGGTGGATTTTAACATGAACCAGTCCCCATAAAAAGCTAGGAATGAACCTAAAATAGTGTATGATTAAAGACTCTGAAATAGCATAAAGATACTCACAAATGTATATTATATGTATTTCATAGAATAGTTAGTACAGTAAAGCCAGATGAATTGATATTTTTTATGACTGACTGGATAAACTGATATTATGAGTGTATACACATAAATTCAGTAACTTTCCAGTACCTGATTCATCCTACTCAGTATCACAGGGGAGCTAGAGCTTTTCATGGCAAGTAAAGGGCATAAGGCAGAGAACCAGTCCTGAATGGAGCAGATGACATGCAGATTCTATGCTGAAGGCATGCCATTCAATAAGGAAATGAACCAGAGAACCAAGGTCTAGAAGTAGTGCTAAAATGCAATAACAGCTAAAATTATTAATGGTTTCTACTGCGAAGGATGCATATCTTTCAAGTGTCCAGATTTTTGTCTCAAGTTTTTGATCTGCCACTCCTAAAATCTGTGATTTCCTGGCACATCATTGAGAATTAAAGGCACTCAATACTGACAGACATTTGAGTTTCAGTCTTTATGTTGTTGTTCTTCATTCGGCTTTTCCCGGTTAGGGGTCGCCACAGCGGAACTCCGGTCCGCTAATGATTGGCAGTAGATTTTTTATGGGTGCCGAGGTGCCAGCTCGATGCCCAACTTTCAGTGAAGGCATGCCCATTCCATGCATGTCTTTCGAATGCCACTTGACTGTGGGGAGGACATGCAGACTCCACACAGAAGGTGCTCCAGCCAAGAATCAAACGGGAGAACCACTTGCTATGAGGCAACAATGTTACCGCTGCACCACTGCGGCTAATAGTTTCCGTCTTTATATCCTTCAGAAATGCACGTGAATGCAAACCCTGTTATTCCAGCAACTTTCTAAGTTTATGAGAGCAATAATTAAAATATATCCCTATTTTTGGATTCTTGCCTCCCTCCCCTATTATTTTGGTTTTGTTCAGATTTCTTGTCTGATGAGGTTGAGAGGTATGAAAGGGAGGATATATGATAAATGGATTGGGATTTGTAGAGTCCATTTCTTTAGGCTTTATTTGTTGCTGCATTATATTTGATACATAATGTATCTGTTACTGCATTATGTCTGATACATTTTGTCACACTGAATCACAAAATACAGAATAACAGGATCATGTGCTTTTTTAACTGAAGTGCAATGAAACATGTTTAACTAAAGTAATATTTCTCTTTGCAATGTACATTACCTGTTTTTCTCAGTAATTTATTATCTATATAAACCATTAAAGTTAAAAAGATGTTCATAAATACAAATAGGAAATGAAATCTTATTGACCAGTTTTCTGATTCATATTTAGAAGAAGAGCAAGAAATCAGTAAATTATGTTCTGCCTCAAACTCTGAAGAGCATATTGATTTTTTTGATTCACATAAGAATACTGCATGTTTGCCTCTTCATTTCACTGGAGAATTACAACCTTTGCATATGTAGAGGGCAGAATTCTGCACATTGCACATATGTAGTGTGAATTGCTCACATTGTCCATGTGCACTTTGCTCATGTGCAGTATAACTTTGCCACATTGCTCATGTTCACACTGCAAGTGCTTTATGAATTTCTCACATTTTCTATCTACATACATCGCATGTGCATTGTGAATTTCTCACATTGCTCATGTGTACAATGCAAGTGTCACATTATTCATGTGCAGACTGCATATGTACAGCATGAATTTGTCACATTGTTCTTGTGCACACTGCACATGTGCAACAAGAATTTGTCAAGTGGCTCGTGCACACTGCACGTATGCAGTATAAATTTCTCACATTGTTCATATGCACACTGAAAGTACAGTATGAATTTCTCACGTTTTCCATGTAAACACAGCACATGTGCAATATCAACTTTTTCATGTTGTTCAAGTGCAGACTGCAAGTGCAGTATGAATTTCTCATATTTTCTGTGTACACCCAGCACATGTGCAATATGAATTTGCCACATTATTTATGAGTATTATTCATGTGCAGTACGAATTTCTCACATTGCTGATGTATACACTGCACAAGTGCAATATGAATTTCTCACATTGTTTATGTATATACCGCACAGGTGCAATATGAATTTCTAGCATTGTTCATGTGGACACTACACATGCAATAAGAATTTGTCAGGTTGCTCATGTACACTGCATGTGTGCAGTATAAATTTCTCATATTGTTTATGTGCTCACGGTAAGTGCAGCAAGAATTTCTCACACTGTTCATGTACACACAGCACATGTGCAATAGGAGTTTCTCTCACTGTTCATGTGCACATTGGACATCAGCAAGTCAATTGGCATCAGAAATACTCAGTCTAGGGATCCTAATCTCTTTTGTAACATCAACAGAATGGCTTGGAGGGAGAGTTATATTTCACAGAGGATACTGCTGCCATGGAACAGACTCCCCAGCCACATAAAACAAAATTCATCCCTGTCATTTTTCAAGTTTGGTATATACTTCTCAGAGGTACAGGCAAGCACAGGAGGACTATGGCTGACCAGATTTGCAGATGACTGCAAACTGGGGGCCATAATTGACTCTCCAGCTGATACAGACATCCTCCAGAAGGGTCTCACTGAGACGGATACCTGGTGTCAAAATCATGGTCTCAAGCTAAATGACAAAAAGTGCATAGTCATCCCCTTTGGAAAAAACAAAGTACCCATGAACTACCACATACATGGCAGTCCCCTAAATACAGAAAATATAATAAGGGATCTGGGGACCCAAGTAGATAGTAATCTCTCCATTGATAATCATATTGCCAAGGTGGTTAAAAAATCCTTCTATGTGGCCCACCTAATCACAAAAGGGTTTGCATCTAGAACAAAAGAGGTTATTGTGCCCCTCTACTCATCACTCATCAGGCCCATCATAGAGCACAACGCCCCATTTGGGATGTACCTTACAAGACACCTGCAACAGCTGGAAAGACCACAGAAGTACCTCACCAAGAGGATTACTGGCCTCAAACATATGCCCTATGCAGCCTGACTGAAGAAACTCCAGCTGTACTCTGTTGCATACCGCTTACTCAGAGGTGATCTCTGTCTGACATACAAGGCCATGTCCAACCCAGAGTTGATGGACATGCTCCACCTACAAAAAAACAAATCCCCAAGAGTTACACGCTCTAGGGATCTAAGCCTCACCACAATGATAAATAGGACATGCTGGAGGGATAGATTCCTGTCCCAGAGACTCCCCATGCTTTGGAACAGGATTCCAATCTACATTAGGCAGAGCCCCTCATTAACACTCTTCAAGAGAAACCTTGATGAGTTGATGGGAAACAGAAAATTTACCCCGGGAATCACTGCAGTGGCTCTGCTGGACAGAGGCACAGAGAACTAATGGCTCTGCTGGACTGAGGCACAGGGAACTAATCTAAGGGGGCAGCAAAAGCCAACACATTCTGGCTAGGCTTATAGATGCCCTCGGGCAGATAGCCAAGTACTTACCTATGAACCTATAAGCACAACTTAAATCTATGGATGGGAAATAAAAAAAATTACCCCAGGACTGCCATCTGTACTAATAATGGTCAAATGCAGCTCCTAAATGCAATATTCCATGCAAGGGTCCCCTCAAATTATCTATGGTATTATCCCACTTATTCTCATCAGGGGTAATATGCAATTATTGACCATGGGATGGGTAAGGTCAATCTATAACCAAATGCGATAGTTTATTTCAAGCACAAAAGGGAAACTGGCTAGGCTTAAGAAGTCCTGAAGAACAGCTATCTCAGTACTTACCTATGAACTTATGAATTTCTTACATAGTTCGCATGACTGCAGAATGAATGAACATGCAGCAATGAGAGCAGTCAGATAAGCTGATAGATGACCACATAAATTAGAGGATGGTTGTACTTGTAGCTATGTGACAATACCTTGAGTAGAAGCTTGGGGGAATAGATACAGGATGGGATGGTTATACTAGGACACACTGGAGGGCACAAGTATTAGAACACCAATGGAACAGAGAACCTGCAGAAGCAGTAACAGGAAAAGCAGAATGTGTGTGTTTGTGTGTGTGTGTGTGTGTGTGTGTGTGTGTGTGTGTGTGTGTGTGTGCGTGTGTGTGTGTGTGTGTGTGTGTGTGTGTCTGTGTGTGTGTCTGTGTGTGTGTGTGTGTGTGTGTGTGCACGCGTGTGTGTCTGTGTGTGCGTGTGTGTGTGTGCGCGTGTGCGCGTGTGTGTGTGTGTGCGCGCGCGTGTGTGTTTGTGTGTGTGTGGGTGTGTGTGTGTCTGTGTGTGCGTGTGTGTGTGTCTGCGTGTGCGTGTGTGTGTGTGCGTGCGCGTGTGTGTTTGTGTGTGTATGTGCGCGTGTGTGTTTGTGTGTGTGTGTGTGTGTGTGTGTGTGTGTGTGTGTGTGTGTGCGTGCGTGTGTGTTTGTGTGTGTGGGTGTGTGTGTGTGTGTGTGTCAGTGTGCGTGCGCGCGTGACTGTGTGTGTGTGTGTGCGCGCGCGCGTGTGTGTTTGTGTGTGTGGGTGTGTGTGTGTGTCTGTGTGTGCGTGTGTGTGTGTGTGTGTGTGTGTGTGTCTGTGTGTCTGTGTGTGCGTGTGTGTGTGTGTGCGCACGTGTGGTGAGTATGGTGATTTTAAGGGATTCATTTTAAAATCAGCATCTTGTGATGGGGAGAGAATCAATTTAACAACTGAAAATTGTCTGTAAAGTGGAGATGTCATACTGAATGATGCTTTGGGATCGGGCTCTCACTGAAAATTATCTGGCTGTAGAGTTAGTTGGTTCACAAAACTTCTACTGGTGGGATAGGATTTATGCCCATCTCTGGTACTCATACAAACAGTAATGCAGTGTAAAATTTATGATTCCTTATTTTATACTAATATAATGTATGGTTATGATAAGGCATGAAACAGGCAATGCAGCAAGAAAATGCCAATAGATTCAGAACAGAAATAGTATGTTTATGTAAATGTAGAAACATCTGGGATGTGTCTCCATGAGTGTTGGGTACTATTTAGGGAATATCACAGTCTGACATAATTCACCAGGATCTTTTTTCCAGGCATAGTTGTAGATGTAATAGGGAGCACTAGACAGAGAAAACTAGAAACAATTAAAAAAGAAGTAATGCATTTGCAATTACACATTTGTTAAACAGTCCAAATGCTCTAGGTACATTTTAAGCAAAGGCTGTCACAATCAAACAGATGCTGTAACCATCTCATCAGAAGTTTATACAAAAACAGTGCAGCATGCTGTGAATAGAAAAACTGAAAAAAAAATGAAAGCTGTATAAAACAAAGCATTTGCGGCAATGTAAAGATACTCCTTATGAGGTTCCTTCACTTAGCTCTGTACTTTGATGAAAAGTAATGCATTCAAACAGTACTTTTCTATAACTTTGTACTAAAAGCCTAAAAATATAGAAGCATAAAACACACACACACACACACACACACACACACACACACACACACACACACACACACACACACACACCTTCTCCAAATGATTTGCCATGCCAAAATATTTTTTATTCAATGAAAATAATTATTTTCACTAAAATATTCTGCTGGTATTAAGAGTATAATATCTTCTGGGGCATGATATCTGAAACTGGGATGGCACAAGCCTAACAGCTCAGGTGCTGGATGAGCCTGGGGGAGGGGGTGAGTACTAAAGGCATTTCATTGGCTTGCCCATTTCAAAACAATTGGATGAGATTTCTGCTTGTGATTTGACACTCCACCAATGTTGAGGGCATGCTGTAACTGCAAGGAAGATTACTATAAAAATTCAGCATTGCGAAATGTCATTCTGGAGAGTTATGGTAGTTCCCAAGAAAAAAAAAATGTGTAAAACCACTGTCCTTGGTAACAAGCAAACTGACTATGAAATGCCACTCTAGGTTATAAATGTTTATTATAAAGTTTATACAACTGTATATGCAGAGAGTAAATCATCATCAGCTTGTGGTACTGGCCTACTGAATAAAAATATATATTTTTTTAATTTTCTTTTTTTTTATTTATTCTTTTTTTTTTCAATAGTCACCTTTCCCATTTTGGGACTTAGGATTTTGCTCATGTACAGTGCATCTACAGAGTTTTGAGTTCTATAATGAAAAAAGGGGCCACCAGAATTAAACTTTACAAAATTTTAAAAGGACACAGCCTTTATGCGTATACTGTTATAGAGAATAAGACAGTTGCAACTTACTCTTGGTCCTGCTACCAGTTTGAAGGCATAGGGATGATCTGTAAATGGGGCTGTTTGTGTTTTTAGATCAAATGGTGAGTAATCTTTTTCATTAGCTCTGTCTGTCTTGGGTCACTGAGGCAAACTTGAGCAAAAGAGAAAGAAGTGTTGTGGATGAACTCTGATGGTGTGAAGATTTTTTTTTTAATTTATCAAATACTTTTTTTAATTAACTAGTACTCTGTATGGTCTTCTTATGTACCACTGCCAAGTAAGATTCAACAGTATGTATTTTTTATATGTGTGTGTGTGTGTGTGTGTGTGTGTGTGTGTGTGTGTGTATTTATATGTGTGTGTTTCTGTTCATGTGATTGGGGGTTGCAGTGGGCTGTATTTTATGGGTCTGACAACAACAAGCTGCAAAATATTAATATGATATTTATGTATTAATTTGTTTGCAATAAGACATCTGAAATGTACATAGTCAATAAATTGACTGTAATTGGTGGGTACATGTGTGTTTGTATGAAGGGTTATAATGGGTTGCACTGTTGTTTTATCGCAGTCAGACATCTGAAGTGTACAGAGTCATTCATGTGGCTGCAAATGGCGGGCATATCTATATATAGAGGTGGGGATGTTGTAATGGTTGCAGAGTATTCGTCTAGCAACAATGAGCTGAAATATATTACTGTTGCTGTTGTTTGTTTTATGTGCCTATAACTTCATTTTATTTGAATCGGACATCTAAGATGTTCACACTCAAAGAGGTGGTTGTAATTGGTGGCTATGTGTGTGAGGAGGAAGTTTGTAATGGATTGCAACACATGCATCTGACAAAAACAAGTTGAACTACATTACTGTGACATATATATATATATATATATATATATATATATATATATATATATATATATATACACACACACACACACACACACACACACTTAGCATAAGACATCAGAGGCATATGCAGTCAATAAAATGTCTGTAATTGGTGGGCAAAGAGGCAGGCTGCATATGAAACTGCCTGATCTTTCCTGTCATTTGATTAAACAGTCAATGACCTGTTTTTTCAGGGCTAGTGTATGTTTGAGTAAAACAAGCTGAAATACACTATTGTGACTATTAATATTATATTATTATTATTACTGTTATTATTATTATTATTATTATTACTATTGCAATAAAATTGGACATCTGAGGTGCATACAGTCAATAAATTGGCTATGATTAAAGAGTAAAGTGGCTGATCCCAGCTATTATTTGATCACAATTAAACAGTCATAGCCCCATCCCATTCCAGTTAGCCCTACCCATTCAGTTGATTCCTGCAATCACTCATTTATTTTTATATGATTTTCTCCCTATGACTGCCAATCATCAAGTATCCCTTTAAATAAATATTATGCTGTCCCAGAGGGACTATCCAGACAGCCATGAGAGTGATTTGTGCAAGCACCTCAGCAAAGGGAACATTTATCATTTATGGTTTAAACTCTCCCTGAATAGTAATATGAGTATGTATGTTGCACAATGGACACTTATAGCTCTCTGTCTACACATTCACTCACAAGGGCTGCTATCATTGGCTTGGGTCATCTCACCAATGTCTTATCTTCACTGGCCCCCTTCATCATGATGAGCATCCACTCTCCAGTTAAGATCTGTCATTAGGACAATGGCATGAGTTAAGTGAAAACAACTGTCCTTCTCCATGCTCCCAGGATAGGCATGCCCATACTCAGTGCCCGTGCTGTCAAATGTCCAAGCGGATAGTTGAATTTTGGTTGCCTGGGCCATAGTTAAGGCTTCATCCTTCTATGCTGCCATTACTGGTGCACCACATTGCTTTGAAGTCATCAGCCACCACTGCAGTTATTTCACAACAAAGGGCAACATAAACTTGTGCATGCATTATCACCTTTTGAGAAAGCAGCTATTTTAATCCATAAAGGAGGAACTGTACTGAGGAGCCACAGGGAAGAAGAAACCTTTTACTGAGAAAGACAGTTGACTAGGGCATGGCATGAATAACATTTTAAGTGAAAAGGGGTAAATATAACTGTGTACAGCAAACTAGATTTTTGTATGTGTCAAATGACCAAGACAGTAAGATGTTACAACACAAAAAGGTGATTTTATTGGGGCATACTACATTTTTAGGAAGCAGTATATGCAAATGTTACAAGGCATTACATTAAAATTAAACAATGAAAAGCACTTAGAAATGCTCAGATATTGCAAAAATCTACACATAGTGAATTTATATGTATTAGAAAACAGTATACATTTATTGAAGTATCTTGGTGAAATATTGGAACAAGCTTATAAAGTGAGTTTATGCATACTTATTTAACTGACATGCGAGTTAAATATTTGTTGCAATATAAATTTGTTACATTATAAATGTTAAACAACATTTGGTGAATTTATATGCATCAGAAATCATTGTTTATTTATCAGACCTCCATATTAATAATCAAATATTGCAATGAGCAACATGTAAAGAAGTTATATGGGTTATAAATAGTATGTGCTTATAAAAATGTATTAATGGTCAGATTGTGCAGTATTCAATATACAGTGGTCTTACAAGTGAAACATTAGAAAAGGAAAATTGAACTTGTTCTACTCTAGCAATACAAAGAAGCAAATTAATGGTAATACATAGTAATATTGTCACTGAAGGGGTAGGTTAAGAACTGAATGGTAAAATGCATGCACAAAGTGAATTTTGATGAAATGAAGCTAAAATGAAACAGTTTTATTTATTTATAACACATGACCTTATGCAGAAGTATTTGCAGTGAACTGCATTTATTTAAACACATAAAAAAGGGCAGACAGTGCTTTGAAGTGGAAACAGATGGTAAGCTGTATAAGATAACAGCTAACTGATTTTTGCATATTAATAAACATAAATTGTATGGAGCCATTTCAAACTGTTAGCAGACACTTATGCAAATAAACAAGGCCAATCAGTGTTTCATAGTGAAAACATGTAGTACTGGTATAAAGACAGACTTCAGTAGTTCTAAGTATGAGTGACTGTAAACTTATTCAGAGACTGCAAGATGCTGGTATGGTGTCCAGAGTATGATGCAAGTAACAGGCCATTGCCACAGTGCTGGAGTACATTGGAAGTAAATTAGAGGATGTTTCTATTATATATGTGGAAATTTGAAAGTCGCATTAAGTCTATTACTAAATATTATGTAGCCCCCATCCTAAAAATGGATATTTTTTCACTCCTAACCCGGGAGAAATTTTTTTTGAAAATGTTTAAAAAACAGATAAATATGCAAATGGAATGGAAAAATCCTTACAAAGTCTGGAGTGTTTCTTCCCAGGCCTCCACTGAAAATTGGCTTTGTTCCAAGTCGGGCTTTCCTGGTAAACAAATGTTAAATAAATAAATAAATAAATACATTTTGCACTCACATATTTATTGCTACCCCTAATCTACCTGGCATTTAAAAAATGGTCATATCACTTGAGCTGTTGCCCCTCCCTCACCAAACTTAATGTGTGTAACATTCTTAACTGCTCAGTCAAAAACTATTAGCAATATTGGTTTTAGATTTGCAAACTTCTTGGTAAGCAAGCTATATACATCTTTTAAGAGGCATTAATCTAGACAATTGTAGACATAATCTGGTTTGATAAAGAAACAATGTTTCTAACATGTTCAGAAAACAAAACTGTACTCTTTAGAGTACAAATAGTATGCCTGGCTACACCCTTGGTCTCAGGCAAAGAATTAGTTACTTCCATGAATTCGTAATATTCTGTGGTAGTAAGATGTTATCCTATTAGTGATGAGAACAAAGAGAACCAGATGGATAATTTACAAAGAGTCATAGACTGCCTGAGTATGGCTTAAGACAGATAAGGATAAGAATAACTTTTTCAAACATTATTTTTTGGGGGATTGAAGAATCAATCTAAAGGCTGCCTCTTACTGTAGCCATTTGGCCCATTTTTTTTCCTCCTTTAGGGCTCAGAACCAAGCTTCACCACTCCAGGCGAGAGCCCACCTGCACATTTACTTCTTAAATGATGAGCCTTATCAGCCCATTTATTTCCTTTTGAAGGGGAGAGTTGGATGCTAGGAAGGGGATCTGCTGGCTACTATCTGTATGCTACACTACTTGTTGCCTTAATGATGCCCATATGCACTGCGACACATGCCATGTCTCCAGCATAAGCATCATGCTATTTGTAGCGGATGCATTCTATGCTCCTTACATTCTTGCGGGTATCACCAATGCAGTGAGTTAGGCCTTCAGAATGCACATTTGTGCCACTGCACATGCTGAGTCTCCGACTGAGTAGCACACTGCTTGCATCTAATGCATGCTATGCTCCTTGCATTCTTGCGATAACAACAATACAGTGAGACAGGCCATCTCTCTCTTCCAGCATGGGTTAGCTGGCATCAGTTACTCCAATCTCCTCCTTTTAATTCCCGCCATTGCCTGTCACTAGTTAGAAACGAGTCATCTGAGGTTGTTAAGGCTTTGTCCCCTCTATACCATGGGTTCAGGCCTTCAGAGATGACATTTTCATGCTGTAGCCATATAATTTACATAAGCCAAGAAACTGATCCTGTTATTACCCCCACACCATCTCTTCTCCACAAATCTCCCCTTTACCCATATTCTTCAATATATACCCTCTTCTTTTCCATCCTCTGTCTCCACATTTGCCCCACTTTTTGCACTTCTAAAGTGTACGTACTATAAACTCTGGTTATGACTGCTTTTATACTTTTCTATATTGCCTACTCACTGTATTATCACATAATATTCATTGTAGCTATGAGTACTACAATATGTTATTCCATGCATTGTTGTGCTGTACTGAATTTGTTTTTTCTCTTAATTTGTGCTGTTGTTGTACTTCCCCAGGATAAACTTGAAAATAGTCCAGTTAAGTCAGTATTTGACCCTGGCTAACAAATTTACATAAATAAATCAACAAACTAACAGACATAAATAAATTCACAGGAACAGACTATATAGCTCACTAGATAATGTACTTGGTGTGCTGACGGACCTAGGCCTCAGAACATGACATGCCTAAAGAGGGAATGATAACATCTCCGCCATTAGTGATATTGAATCTGTCAGTGGTACTATGGTCATTAAGGAAATTATCATATTATCTGATGCGCTAACCTACTTCAATCCATCATTGGATACTTGATTGGCGTATCATACTTCATGGAATAGAACTGATACTGTTTTTAATCACATGAGCTCCAGGATGGTGGAATGAGGTCCATAGTGTTTGTTACAAAAAAGGTTACTGAATAAGATAAATGTAAGCTTTTAGCCTTGTCTGGCAAGTGAAGAAATTTGAGCTGCTATATATATTTTTTAATCCACAAGGAGAAGCATTTGTGCTAAACAAAAATAGATTACAAAAGTTATTCCTACTGGGTGTAAGGGAACAAGGCTACAAGGCAATACTGAAGGATTGTCATATTTATCATATGGTTGTTCAAAAGATATATACTGAGAAACGCTCATAGCCAAGTTACCTGCAATGACAGATGATATGGTATTGTTGGTTGCTTTTCCCCATGTCCTTCATAAATTAGGGCTAATTACAATCCTGCAATAATGGCAGACATTAGAGTTTCATTTGTCTTATTGTTCAGAAAATGCATTTAGATTCAAGACCTGCTGCCCTATTAACTCTTCAAGTGGATTACAGTAATATTTATAAAGAATCTCTGGTATTGTGTAGTGTCCCCCTCAGCTTTGTCTGGAAACTTTAAGCATGACCATCATACATTGTGGACCCATCATAGTCAGTCAGTAATGCCAGGCATTAGAGGTTCATTCTTCTTACTGATCAGAAAATATATTGTAATGCTAGACCTGTTGGCCTATTAACATTTTAAGTGATTCAGAGTAATATTTAAACATTTTCCCTGGTGTTGTTTAATGTTTCTCCTGGCTTTGTCCAGAAGTCTTGAGAACAGCCATTTCTAGGTATGTCAGACCCCCCCCCCACACACACACACACATAGACATTCCACCATCCCTCTCATCTGTCTTTGATTTATACATAGCCTGTCCCTCGTACCTCACAAGCCATTACAGTCAGTCAGTAATGGCAAACATTAGCCCTGCATACTTCTTATTGTTCAGAAGACACATCCTGATGCAAGAGACAGTTTTCATTAAGTCCTCAGATAAAGCAGACAACTAAAGCTCTGGCTTGTTAGTGAGCTGCTTTCTATGCCAAGGGTACAAGGTTCAAATCATGTTTGCATCATCACCAAAACCATTGTTCTACTAACTTTGTAAGGGACTTAGGGAAATATTTAAAGAGTATCTCTAGTTACTGCCCCTAATACTTCATATTGTTCAAAACATCCTATGTGCTGCAAAATCTATTGTTCTATTAACTTTGCAAGTAGCTTAGGGTGATGTTAAAATGTTTCACTGGTGACTAGTGGCCCCACATACATCTTACATCTTTTGTGCTGCAGAACCTGTTGTCTTATTAAGTTTTTAAGTGATTAGAGTAATATCAAAGACTGCCCCTGGTGTATAGTGTTTACCCCTCACATGTATTTTGTGCTACCAAACATCATGTTTTTCTATTATTTTTTAAAATGATTTGGGTCTATATCTAAAATTCTCTGGTGTCTAGTGTATCCCCAATATTTCAGGATGTGCTTGTTAGTCTAGGGGAGTTTAGAGGTATAGGAGGTCCCCTCTTCCCCCCACACACACATGCACAGAGTCATACAGACACATGCACACACCTACTCTACCTATCCCCTGATTATCTACCCTACAGTCACCATCCAGGCAGACTCACACTGATACACGTCTACTGTATGTGTTCCCTAACTAACTGCCCTATTGTGTGTGTCCACATGCACACACAGACACACTCACACAAATCCACTCATACACCCACAGACATGCACACATGCTGCCACATACACATGCACACACACACACACACACACACACACACACACACACACACACACACACACACACACACACACACACACACACACACATCCTCCATTATATTTTACTGGAAACAAATACCTGATATTATCTGGCCTCTCCATTAACTACAGTGGGGGACCACAGCTTTTCAGCCATGTTCATTAACGCAGCTGAATGATTTTCTGAATCACTCAGCTGTGTAAATACCTTTCTGCAGGCATTTCCAGGGGAGAGGAAATGGGGTCTATATTAGATCACCAAAAGCTTAAAAAAGCAAACGGTGATTAATCGACCCTATGTAAGCGAAAGCTTACAATTTCAAACTGTCAGAACAGCAATTTTTTTTTCCTAGGGAAAATCGCTGTTCCAAAAAAAAAAAAAAAAAAAAAAAAAAAACACTTTACTTTAAACATTACATTAAGCAGCCAAGCGAATTCTTTCCCAGGTAAAGAATTCAATAAAAGTCGCTTAGATATTTTGCCGTTTCAGGCTTTTGAGTTCGACCAAGATGCATTAGAAAGAATGCGTCTTTGGTCTTCTAATAGGGAACCAGGAAATGGATATTTATCATGGGACACTCCTCCAGAATGCTTCATTAGCATGTTGCATAGCTGCAGAGATAGCCCACTGTGATGACCCTACATACCATGTAGGAGGACTGCTGTGGGCCTAATTCTGAATCAGAAAGGGAAGCCACCAATGGTAGCAGCTCATGTTAGGTGTTTGTGTGGCTGGTGGTCCTTTCTGAATTCTGGCCAATGTCTTCTAGACTAAACTGTACTCTGTTTTTAGTGTTTCACTCTTGCAGCTTCTCAGAGAAACAGCAAGACATGTTTTCATTGGCTGTCAATGACTGCTGTCTCCGAAGTGTGGTGCAGTGACCTTGACATGAGAATAATAAAGTAGGTGCAGAGGTTTATGGTGCTTGCTTCCCTGTAAAATGCATTTCTTCTTTCTTTCTTTTTTTTTTTTTTTTTTGCTTCATTTGCCCATAAATTGAAAAGTTCCAGTACATGTGTTAGAAATATTTACATATTCAGGCTGCCACTTTCAAGGTATAGCTGTTAGAAGATAGTGATAGAATTTCAGATATTTTGAAGACCTGCAGTATATTCAGTGACTTAAGTGTCAGATTGCTGAATTTCTGGATGGAAACTTCAACTTATTTGTTTCCATATTGCTTGTATGTAAATATTTTAGATATTTAAAATGATTACCTATGTGGTGTGTGTGTGTGTGTGTGTGTGTGTGTGTGTGTGTGTGTGTATGTGTTCATCTGTGTGATGGTTACTAAGGCTCTTCATTTAGCTGCTAGCCAATTGTTTTTTCTGTTTTTATTGTATGAATTTTGTGGAATCAAGTTGCATATAATATCGCTGAACTAGCAGCATTCACCAAATACTATTTTGACTAAATGCAACTGCATGATAGCCTCACCAGCAGAATCACACAGCCACAAAAAAAAAAAAAAAAAAACACATTACTGTGTTACAATAAGGGCATGACTGTCCACTGACGTGAGTGAGAAGCTGCCTTGCATTCCCTTATATATACTAATATAATTCTTTGGTATTGAACCTCTCTTTTAGTGAAATACACCTGCAGAACAAAAGCTGTTTTTTCCAGTTATAAGAGTTCATTTTAGAAGCACATCACTGAAAGGTCATTTGACAAGCTTTGTTTCAATAATGAGACACATTACTGACTAAATATTCCTGTTAGGAATCTGTAAGGAAATGTCATGGTAATAAATTCCTATCATATTAAATATTACCTGTCTAGAAACTTCTGAGGTGGTCACAGCTTGGTATTATATCAACCTTTCAAACAAAAATCTCAAGAAATACGAAAGAAGCCTGTCCAGAACTCATTAGACATTCTCTCTTGATGTCATTTCTGATAAGACAGGTGGAATAAACATCTGAATATGAGAGGACCAAGAAATAAAGGGTAAAAAAGACATATAAGCCTTAATTAATGACAGCCAGTGAATGCACTGTTATAATTAGAAAAAATTCAGACCTTAATTTTCTGTCTCTGTATAGTGTTTCCCACTATGAACTATAGTATAACTATCCTGTGAAGGTAGTAAAACACTCCATGATGAGCTTTGGGCTTTGGTTGTCCTTTCACCCAACCCCCTATACTTCCATGTCACAACTGTGTTATGTCTAAATCAGTTTTTAAACTTCTGTCTCTGTAACATGCCAGTGGAGTTGCCTAATCTTCTTGTACTTTGCTAAAAATTTGACTATGTCACTTCTGTAAGTCTAGTAACTGAAAGGGGAAACAAAAGTCAAAATGGCCGCATAACGTCATAGTTGAAACACTGCCATGTGAATGGCTAATGAATAAAAGATATATGAATGTAAATGGTGACTAGTGATTATGAACAAAGAGGTTCTTCAAAGGCCACTTTGGGGTCATAACCTTTTAGATCTAATCACCAGTGAATTCCCAAGATCTGATGTGGTACATCATTGTAAGTTTACAGTTGTTATACAAGTTACCATAACCTAACCATAGCCATCACAATAACCATAACCATAATTAAGGAGCAGGATGGTATAATGGTACAAGGGGTCCTTAGTGTCATAGGGTTTGCTATAAATCTAGCTCTTGACATATTGGCTTTCAAGAAGACTGATTGCTGCTACACAATGCTAGCATTTTCTCTTATCATGTAATTAGTAATGTTGTTCTTCAATATTTTCTGAGGTATTTTATTGTGAAAGGTAATTTATTCCAAAGTTTTCGTATTCACTGGACAATGAACCTGCCCATATTTTAAGCAGTAGGTTGCAGACTCATATTTTATATTTGCTTATTGTTTATAGTAGGTACAATTTTTAAATACGATATTTTCAAATAACATTGTATCACATCAACCACTCTTTCTGTAAATAATAACATCCTAAAGGCACCATTAAATCTTTCTTATCTTATCTGGCAGTGATGTACATTTCTATCACTTCTGCCTTTCCTTTTGAATATTTTTCTTTTTTCTTTTGATCTTGACTTGTTTTGTCCTTAATGAATGTTAATCTAGGTATAAAGATCTTGCTCTTCTAAACAGCTTATTTTTCTTCACCACAAACTAGGCAAAGTGTGGAAAGAATAAAACACAGTGACACACAACTATTAAATGCATGGTGGACCAGACAAAGAGTAAAACAGAAGTAAATATGGAACTGATGCAAGAATGCAAACTATATACAATATATACATACATGGGGTGAACAGCTACATACACTGAAAGTAAGTGAAAAAAAAAAACACATAAAGCCCTAATTTAAGTAAGGTAAAGTGGAAATTTACTGATAATTAAGGAAATTCGTAGTTCCAGATTTCTAGGGCAGACATCTGTTCCAGTGGCAAAGAGGTTGATGCTCTGACTAAGATGCAGGTGATCTGAGTTACAGTTTGAGCTTGATGAACTTCTAAGGAAGGTAGGACTCAGTGACCAGGCATTCAGTCTTCAATATCCAAGGAAGGGAAGTGTGGTGGGGAGTCCTTGCCACAGGAGCATCTCCATATTCTCACTGGAAGACTAGTCCTGAGGGCATGTACACAAAGACTGTTACTAGCATATCTAGTGACAGCATACCTAACTGGCACATTTAGTGGCATACATGTATGGCAAAGGGACAATAATAAATGCACAATGTGTTCTGCATGTTTGACTAGGATCCGTATGGATCCCCGAATGGCAACATCACCGAAACAGATTCGTCTGGGCATACTTGCGCAAAAGTGCTTTTTACCAAAGAAGCACTTTTGCGTAAGTATGCCTGTTGCAGATATCATACTACAGTGGGGATAAGGGAAAATTCCCTTTTCCCCACTGTAGTGTGACCTTGGAGTGAGAATATTAAAGTAGGGGGTGTGGGGGATGCAGGGGGGCTTGCCCCCTGCAAAAAACATAAATGTAATGTTTTTTTTTTTTTTTAACACACTTTAACAAAAGCGCTTTTTTGGTGAAAGCACTTTCGTTAAAGTGTGTTCGGTGATTGTAGATTTGGACTATTGAACTTTCATTCAATAGTCCTAGATCCGTTTGACTATATAGTAAAGTTAGGACATGTGAGAAAAGAGTCCAGAGATCATATCAAACTGATGAAACATATTTCCCTACAGGAAGGGTGGTATTCCCTCAAAGGGGAGATGAAGGAAGAGAGTTCACTTTTGTGAGGGTACTGAGCATAAACATAAATGCTCATATACTCAGCATAAACACAGATATTGAAATAGAAAATAACCAGACATGGTGTATCTATAGCTGTCTGAAGTTAAATTCCTTTAGTGTCAACTGATGAACCACAAGATGCTGAACAACACAATACCAGTTTCTAAGTGTGTGCCAGCATGGATTCCAAGTTGGTATGACTATGGAGTTCATATACTTAATTTTGGGGGTGGGGGACCTGTGCACCAACAGAGGTTACAGGGGAGCAAACCTCTTGCAAAAAACACTATGCATGCTTATATCTGGTTTTAAATCATAACCTTTCTAATTTTGGCAATAATTTATCAAACTCTGGTTTCTAACTGTGTATCAGCAGTCATTACTTTCTTTTGGTAGATCTGTCCCTAGTTTTAGTTTGTACAACTATGGAGATGGTATATATAAGTCTGAGGGTGGGGGTACATCATATTTTCATCTTCTAATAATAGTCCTTCTATCTACCACTCTTAAACTCCAATACATTATTAAGTTATCTTTTTTGTCCATTAGGTACTGGGACATTAGAAAGATTGAAAATAACAATGCCAGTTAGATGGAACAAAAACTATGCAAAGTCACACCTTGTACCAAACAGGACCACTATTTATTACAAAATGTTAAACGCTTTCACTCAATATAATCGAACTCCATCAGAACTATTAAGAGCAATGCATCACTTCCTTTTAAAACTTCTATCCACCAGTAAGGTTAAGTGCCGCTTTAAAATCCATCAGTCAAAACTCAGTGTTAAACTAAATGATGGTGACATCTTCCCATAAAACTTCATCAAACATTATCAGTCTTCAATTAAGAGTGAGAGAGAGGAGAAATAATTAAATTAAATGAATAAATTACTAAATATAAGCCCATTAATTAAAGACATTATAGCTGATAATGCCATGATTTTGATAGACTAGAAATGGATACAAATTCATTGATTCCTGGTGGGTTATTAGCATTTAAATAAAGTTGCCACCACAATTCCCACATCTCGACATATTCACTCCATGGCCCCCCTCTGGGTTTTTTGCCACCCCCTTCTAGAACAAAGAATAAAAAAAATGTGCTGTAAAATTATGAATATATTTAGCTAATGCATTATACAGCCTACTTTTTCCAATGTCATAAATATGTTCATAAATTTTTTCACACAACTTTCTATCAGTTTTTCCAGTGTAAAAAGTTCGACATTGCTGGCACTTAGCCACATAAATAATGCTCTTTGAGTTCCACTCAAAGTGGCTCTAGAAATAATGGTTGTATTATTAATGTTGACTCAATCCATTACTAAAAGAAATTTGCATTGATTGCAAAGACCTCATTTAAAGGGTCTATATTACATTGTTGAAAGCTGACAGTATCGAATCTGATATTGTCAACACGACAATAGCGAACGCTCAGAACATCGAATGTGTAAATGGAAATCTCTGTAAGGGGAAATTTTCATTTACTTCAATGTAGTGCGGTCTCGGAGTTGGTATATTTAAGTAACGGGGGTGTGGGGGGTGCAGGGGGCTTGCCACCCACCTACATCCTTTATTTATTTTTTTGGAACATTCAATGTTTTCATAGTTCGATCATTAAAGGTCGAACTTTAGTGAGTCGAACTATGAAACTTTTGATGTTCTAATATAGACCCCATTTAAATGCCCCCTAGTTCATTTTATTTGATGTCATATTTGTTGTCCTTCCATTACTCTTACAATAATTTCTAAGACATTTATCTTTCCTATAGATTACCACTAGTCTTTGTCCCAGTTTATCTCACAATTCATTAGAATTATTTAGGCGGTCCCAATTCTTTTGTAAAATATTATGGATAGTCTCGCTATCAATATTATAAGTTGTCACAAAGGCATCTTTATATCTAACATTTAATCTATTAGTGGCCCTAACATTACCATCTCCTCCATCTAAGTAGGAAATATATTCCTGATTTTCTCTTTGTGATGGCCTTGTTAAAAATTGGATGAAGAAAGGTACTGGGATAACCCCTCCTCCTAAACATACCAATCAGGTTCTTACATTCTGCCAAAAATAAATCAAACTCAGAAATCATCCCAGCTAAGTGAACCAACTGTCCTTTCACCACTGCTGTTTTCTGATACATGGGATACCAACTATGGAAATATAAAAAAGTATTAGAATGCTTAGGTTTTCTATAATTAATAGAAATACGTTTGTAATGTATCTTATCTTTTATTAGCAGCACATCTAAATAATTAATAGAGTCAGAACCTGAAGCATGGGTGAACTAAAAACAAGTAGTTGCAGAATTAGTATAGTTGATAAACTCATTCATTTTCTCATAAATATATCATTCAAGTATCTGACACATAATGCCAATGACCTGGCAAATTCAATTTTTAGGACATATACATACTCCCACTTTGCTATGACCAAATTAGCAAAGAGAGGGACACGTGGCACCCATGGCTACATCTGTTTTTTGATGAAACAATTGTCCCTCAAAATATATAAAATTATTAGCCAACACAAATTCCATTGATGCCACCTTTGTATTCAATTCCTGGGCAGAGATCCTTAACATCAATGGTTAAGAATATCTAACCACTATTACATCCAGGGGTCCTGAATCTCACTAAGAAATCCCAGGAATCCTTACAAAGATAGGAAAAACATTTAATACTGGTGGATAGAAATTTTAAAATGAAGTGATGCATTGTTCTTAACAGTTCTGATGAAGTTTGACTATACTGATTGAAATTGCTTAATATTTTGAAATAAATAGTGGCCCTGTTTGTTACAAGGTGTGACTTCACATAGTTTTTTTCCATCTAACTGGCACTGTAAATTTCTTCTTCATTTTGATTTGGTTTTACATTCATAAAGATTATCGATTTTGTCAAAATATAGCTATTTGTCCATAAGGCTTTAAAGAAACCATTCATACCAGATCAAAATGTTTATAAATTGTCACTAACAAAATTTGTTTTTCTGTCAGCCTTTAACTCTTTTTTTCATCTTCAACAGAAATTGAATGTTTTATATATATATATATATATATATATATATATATGTGTGTGTGTGTGTGTGTGTGTGTGTGTGTGTGTGTGTGGAAGTTAGCCTTACTAATTTCCAAATTAACTTTTTTCTTCTTGTAAAGCATCTAAATCATTTGCTTACAAGAAATTTCAGTTGTCCTTTCTTATATATTTTTTTATTATTTGTAATTAACTTATCTAATTTTGGTAAATTGTTTTGGAATTAAGGCCATCTTTTATAATAACAGAAAGATAAACCATCATTTCTAGGATTTCCTTTCTTCTTATATTACTAGTAATAGTATTCTATTATTTACTACCTTCTCTTACACCAGGCATTCACATGTATTCTGAATTGTTTAGATTTTATCTATTAAGCTATCAATATTCATAACTCAAAACAATCCATCCAGAATATCTTCAGATCAGATATATTCATACTCTCCATGAAGCCCAGTGTATTAGCAGCAAGGAAGATTACAAATCTCCAGTTTTAAAAGCTATACAATTTGTATATATAGATCCTGGTCTTTTAAGTATAATACTCAGAGAGTATCCCCTGTGTTTTCTCCACTTAAATATGATTTAGGAAACCATAACACCATAACAATTTAGTATGAACAGTTTTCAATTATTATTTTTTTTCTTTTCTCTTTGGAGACATAACATATTCTTTATGTATTAATTTTCATATTCCTTGATACAATTCATCAGCCTAGTATAGTAATGTTTTAAATAAAGAGGCAATTGTAAAAGAATGAATATCAGGGAAATGTAATCCAGCTTTCTCCCAAGTTCTAATATGTTTAGTATACACTATTCTTGGTTTTGGGGGATACCACATCAGAGAAAATATCTCACTTTCTCATTATGTTCTTATATGACACTACTGATCCTGATTGCAAAATAAAATATTTCTTCAGTTTGGAGATAAAACTGTTCAGTTTTAATTGTTTCATTAATTTCACCCAGGGGGTCTTCAAATTTATATTTTATGACACTGTTAATATCTGCTGATATCTTAAATCCTAAATATTTTATTTCTTGTGTATGCCAATTACATTTGCATTTTTCTTTTAACATACGGCTTATGTTTTAATGTATAGTATAGTTTCTGCTTTACATTCATTGCACTTCATAGCAGAAATCTTCTAAAATAACTTGAACTAAAGTATTTATATCACCCACTAATAGCATGTCATGTGCAAATGTTTGAAACCTTCAGTATTTTAATTCCCTTTCAAAGGGTTCTATTATCAAAGCAAACATTAAAAGCAATAAAGGGCATCCTTGCCTGCAAATGTTTGAAACCTTCAGTATTTTTAAATCCCTTTAATACAACTGTCAAAGGGTTCTATTATCAAAGCAAACATTAAAAGCAATAAAGAGCATCCTTGCTTAGTCTGTAAGTGCATGGCCTGTGAAAGAAACAAAGGGTATTATCTTAGCATTTGCAGTTTGAGTATATACATATATATATATATATATATATATATATATATACATATATATATATATATATATATATGTATACACACACACACACACACACACATATGTATATATATATATATATATATATATATATATACACATACATATGTGTATATATATATATATATATATATATATATATATATATATATATATATACATATAGACACATACATATGTGTGTATATATATATATATATATATATATATATATATATGGAATCACTACTTAATACCGAATCTACACAATCCCGAAGCCCACAATACCGAGACCAGAATCCCTAATCCCCACATTACCGACATAATAAAAGCGCGAAACTCAAAATCACGAAAGTACTACATACATACAGCACACACACAAACACATACACATCCTCCCCCCATAACCAAACAAACCACCCTACACTAAAGATAAGCGGGGGAGGGGGGCTTCACCCCCCTGCACCCCCCATGTGGGGGGCTGTGCCCCCGACTTTAATATTCCAACTCCGAGATCGCACAGACATACACACAAGGCAAACTCACACCCACACATTATAGCCCCTCATACACACACACACACACACACACATACACACTAAAGCCCTTCACAAACACACTTACACACGCATACTTACCTGAACCGCAACACCAGAAGCGCTAACTCAAAATCCCTTACCATCGGGATTTTGAATTTCGTGCTTTTGGTCTTTCGGTAATGTGCGGTTTCGGCTACATGGTCTAGAACTTTTGAAATTCGAGATTTCAAAAGTTCGAGATATAGTAGTGTTCCCATATATATATATATATATATATATATATATATATATATATATATATATATATATATATATATATATATATATATATATATATATAATATGTATAGGGTTTCACTTCATATTATCTGAATGCTGAAATATCGAATTTCAGCATTTCGACTGTATAAAGCCGAAACCATCGCAACACCGACACTTCACAATCACGAAACCAAAACATCAAACATACACAATGCAGCACACAACACACAAACCATAACACCTGCAGAAGAAAACAATCAAATACAACAAAATACCACACACACCTACAATACACAAATGAAGGGGGGCAAGCCCCCGTGCACCCCCCATGTGGGGGACTGTGCCCCCACACTCCCCCTACTTATATATACTAACTCCAAGATTGCACAAACATTAAAGAAAAAAATAATTACACACAGCCAACGCACACAATCATACCTCCACCTCCCTACCCTAACCTACTCACATAAGTTAGAAAAACAGTCACACACATGCAGTCACCTCAAACTGCAGAAACCATCCCAGCCAAACACTTCTGCAACATAACGTACATGCATAAGCACGAATTCAACATAGTCCTATTCATGCTTATGCACTTTTGTTATTTTGAAGTTTCGACTTCATGGACACGAATTTCTGAAATTCGATATTTCAGTAATTCATGTTTATGAAGTGAAACTATATATATATATATATATATATATATATATATATATATATATATATATATATAAATATAGCTAGATAAACAGTGGGACTGAGTTTACATGTGTGCTCGGTGACGTACGGTGAGCAGCAGTGCTCATTGCATATTCATGACATGCACCTCATTTAAAGATAAATAACTGAGGTTTTGTGGTGGGCAATAGTGTTGCCAGCCAAGAAACTATGTAAGCAACACAGATAGCACTCCTGTTTAAGTCAGAGCACTGAAGGTCTGTGGTTCTCTGTGGAATGCCACAGTGATCACCAGGGCTTCACAGATAGCTCTATCTCTCTTAGTGCAAGACAGCTGGACAAAGACCAACATAAGAGGGGCAATGAACCAGAAATAGGGACATAGTTGACATATTTGCTGTAAAGAAATGTGTTAGAATAACCAGGGGGTTGTGTTGAGATACGTGTTCTGAAGGATTTGAAGTCTGAAACTCAAATGTATGTAATTATTGAGTCATATCAGTCCTTAGATCATCCCAGTGATATGGCAGAAAGCCACAAATTTGATAAGAAACACATCTGGACATTCTGTGAAAATCTTGACAGTTGAGAGGTATGAATGTTAAGTATGTAGTCCAAACACAGTATAGGACAGTGTATCTACAGTACAGAGTATTGTGAAATCCCATTCCTGGCATTCTGTACTGAAGTTGTGTAAATTATCTATAAGGGTACATGGACTGCCATATAAAATAAACACTCAGGAGAAGTGTGTGTGTATTGAATAGAGAGACACAGATGAATTGTAGGAATGAACACAGAGAAAGAGGATGGGTGAAACAACCTAATGTACAACAGATGAGGGCATGTCAATGGAAGACGGCTGCAGCAGCAATACCAATTACAGGGTTCCTATTAGACTGTTGAAACTCCGTTTACATGAATACAAAATCATTGATACGTATTGCGCAAAATACGTAATCGTCGAACATGCAAAACCGCGAAATTCAAAATGTCGAAGTGTTTTGGTTGGCCCGTCTGCGGTATAGCTCCGTAAGGTAAGTGTGCGATAGTTACGGACCTTAGGGTTAGGGTGCGGGTTAAGGTAAGTGAATAGATAGGTAATGTGTGTAAGATTTAGTGTAGTGGTAGAAGTAGGGTTTTGTTAAATGTATTCATGTGTATTATTTATTTTGTTTGGGTATAGCTCCGTAGGGGAAGTGTGCGGTAGTTACGGACCTTAGGGTTAGGGAGGGGTTAAGGATAGTGCATAGATAGTTGTGTATGTGGGGTTTAGTGTTGGGTTAGAAGTTGAGTTTTGGTGCTTTACTTTAGGGTTAGGAGTAGGGTTTGGTTAGTGTATGTATGTGGTTTATTTATTTTGTTTGGGTAGGTAGTATCTAGCGGGTGGTGGGGTTGGCTGATTATGAACGTTTGATATCTTAAATTTCGCAGTTTAGTGCGTTCAGTATTTTTGCGGTTCGAGTAATACGTGTCGCTATTTTGGTATTCGATGTAATGGATTTTCGTTGATTTAATATAGACCCCCCAATTACATATCAGTGTGGTACAGTAGGGACTGTACAGTGAAAATGTATATTATGTGACTGTCACACAAGGTGACATAACAATGGGGAGGATGTCTGTGTGAGATAATCATCCTTACATGAATAATGCAGAGGACATCTATCAGGGATATGACATACAATTGGGGTAGGTGCATATTGTAAAGCTGTGCAAACTGATTTGTTTGAATATGAATGTAATCTCAACAGAGGTCTCCAGCAAATGGGACATAGTTAAATGCTCATGGACAACATTACAGGAAACAACCACAATCGTGGACAATATCAGAATAATACCACCAGTAATCTCATACCTCTGACATAACATATGTGATTTAGAGTGATTAGAGATGTTTCTGCACAAACACACTTGTACAAGTATTATGATACATCCACACTATATGAGGGTAACCATGCGCACTGTCCTGGCACTGTAACATCTGCTGGAGGTGTTAGGTGGGACACTGCTATAACTGTATGCAGCATTATGATTAATACAGGCTAGTTCACTAGTGTGCATGGCATATATATATATATATGGCACAATCCACACTGTCACAAATGTTATCCATGCCATTAATATTGTCAAACACCTATGTATGCACTTTGTGCATCACCAGAACAGGTAGCACACATGCATCTGGAGTAACAATTTAATGAGGGTTCTGCACCATCTGACAGTAATGTTTATTCCACAAAAAGAACACCTAGGGATGGCCAATGAGCTGTGTGACAGCTCACTGTGATAAAAGTGGTCAGTGGAAGATGTGTAGGGAGGTACACGAAGAAGGGTGCTTTGTACTCAGTTATTGGTGTGATGAACGCTGGGATCTATGGAGGTATTATGGCCTCTGATGTGGACGCCCTTCACATGTAGCCCAGGATTCTGTGCCTGGTCCTTTACTGTTTGGAATCTATTTTTTGACAGTTCACCTGAAAGTATATGGCCTTTGGCTTACAGCGTTTGCTGAGTCTTGCATACTGGGTACAATCATTGAGTCCACCATGATGATAACATACTAAAGGAGGAACTAACACAGGCAAATTATTGGTGACAACGCCACACAGTCAACAAATAAATGCAGAAATGTGTCTTTATTTTGTCCTTCTGAGAAGTGGAATTCCATGCTAATTACAACACTGACAACAGCCCTGCTATGCTGCAACTAAGTGATACAAGCACTGGGAACACATGTAGATAGCAATCTGAACTTTGACCACCAAGTGTCCACACTAGTATTGAAAGCCTATGTTGTGCACATCATAAGTCATGCCATCATATTCAGATCTTAGGATTGCATGACTGCACTGTATACAAACCTCATCAGAACACTAATAGTGTATAAAGCTATCTTTTGCATGTACCTCACCAGACACATGCAGCAGCTGGAGAGACCACAGGGGTTTCTCACCAAGACCATACAGGGTCTACAAACCATGCCATGATGTATGTGGATAGAATGAAAGCCCCAACACTGTAATCTATGTTGTATAGGATGAGGTGACTTCTGCCTGGCCTCCAGGCCAGTCTCGGACCCTGCCCTGGTGGGAATAGTGCATATTTTAAATCAGATATAGGTGATGACATGTCTGTTGAGATTATGATAACAGTGTCCCCATGCTGGTGTAAGTTGACTGCAGTGAGAATAGAACCACTACCTATCTAAGTACACAGACTACAGACCTCTGCAGTGTCTTAGACAATACTTTGTAGCTGATGACATCATCAGTGTCTGTTGAGGAAAATATGGTAAAAACAGTGTCCCACATACTGGTGTAAAAGGCTCTCTGTAATGTCAAGCAAGAGCGCGCACACGCACACAGACACACACACACACACACACACACACACACACACACACACACACACACACACACACACACACACACACACACACACACACACACACACACACACACACACACACACACACACACACACACACACACAGTTGACTGTGGTGAGAACAGAATGCCTACCTATCTAAGTACACAGACTACAGAACTCAGTACTTTATGCAAGCACCCCAGCACAAGTCTGATGTTTACAAGACTGCATGTCAACTTATAGTAGATGATATCAGCAGGGCATGTTAGAGAGAAGCTATTGGGAGGCCTCCATGAAATGGATGTGTAGGCATGTTCATAGGTTCATAGGTTCATAGGTGTGTACTAGGCTAATGGCCCTGGAGCCTTTACAAGCCTAGCCCATAGAAGTACCCTGGCATCATGCCGCCTAACGTTAGATCCCAGTGCCTCTATCAAGTAGAGCCACTGGAGTGATCCCCCAGGTGAACTTTCTATTTCCCATCCACACATCAAGATTTCTCTTGAAGAGGACCAGTGAGGTGCTCTGCTTGACATGTATGGGAAATCTATTCCAGAGCATGGGCAGTCTCTGGGTTTTGAACCTGTTCCTCCAGCATGTTTTGTTGATTGTGGTAATGAGGTTGAGGTCTCTGGAGCATGTGGTTTGGAGGGATTGGGATTTCTTTAGATGTAGCATTTCTAACAGGGCTGGGTCAGATATGGCTTTGTAAGTCAAGCAGAGATAGCCTCTTAGTAGATGATATGAGACAGAGGATAGCTGGAGTTTTTTGAGTCTGTCCATGTAGGACATGTTTGATGCCTAGGATCCTCTTCATAAGGTACTTTTGTGGCCTGTCCAGCTGTTGCAGGTGTCTAGTAAGGTACATGCCAAATGAAGCATTATACTTAATAATTGGTCTAATGAGGGAAGAGTAGAGAGAGATGATGACCTCTTTCTTCCTGGATGCAAAACCCTTGGCAATGAGATGTGCCACATAGAAGGACTATCTGACCACAGTGGCAATATGTTGGTCGAAGGAGAGGTTGCTGTCAACCTGTGTCCCCAGATCTCTTATAATGCCTTCAGTGATGAGTGGGCTCCCATCTATATGGTAATTAGTGGGAACTGAGTTTTTCCCAAAGGGGATGATGACGCATTTTTTGGCATTAAGCGTAAGACCATGGTTTTGACACCAGTCATTGATCTCAGTGAGGCCTTTCTGTAGGATGCCTGCATCACTTGGGGAGTTAATAATGGCTCCCAGCTTGCAGTCATTCACAAACTTGGTCAGCCAGAGTCCCTCTGTGTTGGACTGAACTTCTGAGAAGTAGATGCCAAACAGGAGAGGACCCAGGACCAAACCCTGTGGCACTTCACTTGTGACTGGTCGGTAGTCTGACTTGGAGTCCACTACTTTCACACTGTGGTTTCCATCTGCAACTATCATTGTGGGTTCTATGTGCAGCTGTCAAAATACTGTCAATGCATGGGATTGGAGCTGTAACTGTAGGATATATACTTCTGCTCTTCGGGCTAGACACACAGCTGACTGCAGTGCATTCAGAACCCCTACCTATTTAAGTACACAGACTACAAAACTTAGTACTTTATGCAAGCACCATGGAACAAGTCTGACTTTTACAACACTGCATGTCAACTTATATTGGATGACATCAACAGGGTATGTTGGAGAGAATATGTTGGGAGGTCTGCATGAAATGGATGTGTAGGTATGTGCAACTATCAAAATACTGTCAGTCCATGGGATTGGAGTGCTAACTGTAGGATATGCACTTCTGCTGTTTGGGCTACACACACACACACACACACACACACACACACACACACACACACACACACACACACACATATACACTCACGCAAAAATGACTACAGTGAGAACAGAACCCCTACCTATCTAAGTACACAGACTATAGAACTCGGTACTTATAGTGAATGACATCGGCAGGGCATGTTGGAGAGAAGTTGTTGGAAGGCCTGTATAGGTTCATAGCTTCATAGGTTCATAGGTGGTTACTAGCATAATGGGCCTAGAGCATTTACAAGCCTGGTCATATAAAACACAAGTACCCTTATTGAGCATAGTTAGAAGGTCATTGTAAGGATAGAAAGAGATTTATCAGTACCAACTAGCCCTGTCCATGAGGGGCATAGGTACCACTCCAGGGGTGAATTTACCATCATCCATTCAGTTGTCAAGGTTGAGCATGAATAGGGTCATTGAGGATCACTGCTCCACATGCAATGGGAGCCTATTACTGAGGAGTGTCAATCAGTGGGAGATATATCTGTCTCCCAAACATGTTCTGTTTATGTCACAGGCTAGGTTGAGATCCCTGGAGCAAGTTATTCTTATCTCATTTGATTTGCAGATGTCCAGCATTTCCTGTAGGGCATGCTATGAGACTGCTATGTAGGCCAGGCATAGGTCACCTGTCAGCAGCCTGCATGATATTGAATACAGTGACATGTATTTTGGTCTTTCCATGTTTGCCATATTTTGGAGGCCCTGGATTCTCTCAGTCACAAACCTCTGTGTTTTCTCCATTTGCCGCAGGTGTCTCTGAGGTACAGACAGAGGGGAGCATTGTACCCAGTTAGTGGTCTGATAAGGGTAGAGTACAACAGAGTTATGACCTCCCTGGTCTTGAATGTGATGGCCTTATTTATGAAGTGCATAGTGTAGAATATGTGTATCTCACTACTATGGACACATAGTGATTGAAGGGTAGATTGCTATCAATATGTGTTCTCAAGTCTCACAACATTGTGTTTGAGCTTAGACGGGTGCTATGTAGATCATAATTAGCAGGGGTACTTCATTCCCAAAGGGGCTATGAGGCATTTTTTGCTTTAAGATTCAGTCCATGAGTTTGGCACCAATCATTTGTCTGTGCCAGCCCCTTTCGTAATATGTTAACATAGTTGTGGGACTCTGTATGACTGTGCCCAGTTGACAGTCATCTGTAAACTTGGTAAGCCACAGGCCATCTACCTTTGCCTTGACTTCAGAGAAATAGTTTCCAAACAGTGAATGGCCCAGCATAGATTCTTGTGATATTCCACTAGTAAGTGGTCTAGTGGTGGAGGTGCAGTCCCCAACTTTGACAGTGTGCATTCTGTTGGTAAGCCAGTTGGCTATCCATCTAGTAATCTATGGGTTAATCCCCAGATGGGATAGCTTCTCTATGATACCTGAATGAGGGATAGTGTTAAAGACCTTGAATAAATCATCGTAGCGGTATGTTCTGTTTTCACTCATCCAGGTCTTTGGGAGTCATTATCAAAGAAGTACACAATGTTTAATAAGCAAGCTCTACCCTCAACAAAACCAAAATGGGATGAGTCAAGTGTGTTGAAGGTCATCTATTTCTCTGTGGATAAGGTCCATGCTGATCCCTTCCCTAGCCTTGCAGATAAGGCTTTTTAGGCTTATGGGTCAATAGTTCTAGTTCTGCATGTTACCATATTGATATCCATTGCATTTCACACATTTCATATTAATGTCTATAGTGTAGGTGATATATGTGTGGAAAAAGTACTGAAACACCAGAGTTGCAGTGCTTGGGGGGAGGCAACACATGGCTGTATTGTAAATATGTGAAATATTGTTAGATAGGGCCTACAGATTCTTATATTTCCATGTGCAATTTCATGTCGTAGACAGGATGCGGACAGTAAACAGCAGCAGTACATAATAATATTTATTTTTTCCATACAGCAGTGAGCAGCAGGTTTGTGCTACAGTTGGCAAAGTGTTTGAGCATGTGATTTACACATTTTCAATACTTTCCATGTTTGTGCATAGTTAAGCAGTGCGCAAAGGTGAGTTGCCTTGCAAAAAGTCTGAACATTAGTACTGAGTCTATGAAACACACATGCTGCTTAACAGACTCTGTGGCAGCAGATGTAAATGCATTGACACATTTCTTTTTGTGCCCAGATGATACTGGATTCAAATCCAGGTGTATCTAATACTTTTAAAGACTTTTAAATAGATAGTGATAATGCAATGACATGAATTCTTTATAGCACATGTGTTGCTGTGTGCTGGCATAGTGCAGCAGAGTTAAGTGGCATTGTGTGGAGATAACTGCAGCATTGTACCTCCACTCACTATCACTGTGCATTGGTGCACAATGCAAAACTATGTACATACATAGAGGCGAAAAAGTGAAGGATCCATTGCTTTTTCTGCTATTTATTTGTGTTGTGTGTGATTCTAGTTTTTGACCAGATTATAGGTGTTAAAATGGAGTAGATAGGAAAGTGGTGAAATGGGGAACAAGCAGGGGGAAGAACAAAGGGAAACCAATACACGAATGTGCAGGAGGGAGTTAGGAAAGAAACATAGCTATCCATTTCTTTAACAGTGTAAACAGAAAATATGTGCAGAATATTAACTGAATTTGGACTGTCACCTCCACAAAGAGGGCTGTCAGCAATGTGATCATATTGTATAGCCAATTGGACCAAATCAAGTGCGTCAAGAAGATATGTGTGAGAAACAAAGAGCTATGTATGGGATAATTTTTGTTTGCGGGACAGGTGCGCTTTTTAAAAATTCAGTAAGAGAGGATAGCTGGGTAAGGGACATAGGTATGTCTGGGTCAGGTAGGTGAGGAAGCAAATGCAAACAAACAAAACAAACAAAACAAGAGACAGGGATGGTGATAGACACAAAAGGTTGGAGGACACCATGATTGGGGTGAGGGAGGAGGCAACATAGGCTTATGAACATCAAGCTTGGAGACAGTGAAGATCGAGCCCTCACCCACTGAACTGTCATCATTGTCCACTTACTCCACTGGCAGCTGGAGTGCTTAATATCTCCTCCTACTATGGACCATGAGGGAGAGCAGCCTCTCTATCTGGTGTAGAAATACACCAATGGTGCAGTGCACGATCTTATGCACCATTCCTGGCAACTCCCTGCAGATGATGAAGTCACCACCTCCACCAAGGTTCCCAGAAGGTACCACTGCACCAACTTCTGAGGCAGTACTACCTGAGAGCACAGGTAGTGCAGGGACAGCAGAGGCAGTGCTGCCAGACTGGATTCCAGATGTGCTGGAGCTGGTGGAGCGGGGAAAGCTGATCCACTGGGAATGGCCTACTTCGCTGTGCTGTGTAGCATTACTGATGTTGTACACATAGATGACATGGAGACATTTTGACAACACATAATAGAAAATAGAAAAAGAGAGGTAAGGGTTGAGGTAAGAGAAAAACAGAGAAAACATACACTGCATAACACAATTATGCAAGTCTTTTATCTGAAGTATTACATTTAAGTATACATTCTAACAGATACACACTATACTACAGATTGCTGAAAGTGATCCTTGAAATGTGCATATATTACACATACATGTGTTCCAATTATACAGATTACAGTTTCAAGCAGGGTATTTGTACCACTGGTATATAGTTTTTAATTTAATGTAAATATAATTGAAAAAACACCCTTCATTGACTCTGAGAATCAGGTCATTGTTGATGATTTTAGGCAACATGGTACTTTCCTGCTTGAGAGGGGATGTGGAGATATATTAGTCAGAATGCAGCTTTGGCAGCAGATTATCACAGATGTTAATGCAGTCGGTGGCCAGAGCAGGACATATGACCAGGTGCTCCATAGGGCCACTAACATGATCTCATCTGCATAGAGGAGAGCAGCTGTAGTGGGCCATGATTGGATCAGTACCGGGAGGTGGGGCTGCTACAGAGCCACTACTAACAGCAAATGAAGAGCTCCTGTCCACTGTCAAGGATCCAGACAGCTCCCAGGGATATGCAGAACAGCATGTCCTTGACATTGCTGCTACTGTTTCAAGGACAGCAAGTGTGTCCCAGGAAGAGCTTCCAGGTAGGCGTTTGTATCTCAATTGTTGAATATGGTTGCATAGTAAAACAATTTAGATTGATACACTACTTCTGTTTCACAAGAAACTATTTTTGGGGGGATTGAAGATTACTACAGTTAACAACACTTTTTGACTGGCTAGCTTAGGTTGGAGTTATCATCCAAGTTCTTGTTGAAAGTATAGTTAATGGATAAATAAAGGAGGAAAAGTATTACCTCTGTGTTATTTTTAATTGTGATGATGTCCTTACTTTTTGCTTAATTTCTTCCTGGAGCATCTATCATGTAGAGGATACCATCATCTGCACATGGTAAGCCAAATATTTTATGTCAGTACTGATGAACAATTGAAAGAAATATTTTAGTGTATGATGTTGATGTCAGGACTGTTGTGTGCATTGCTGTACTATCTAATAGTGGCAGCACTTTTATTTTATTAGAACATATTGGAGTATAGTAGTTTAGGTATTAATTTTTCCTGTGTTTGTTGCTTATTATCACAGGTGATCCTGATAGTGGAAGTGTAGGACTTCTACCACCTGATGTCAGAGCATCGGCAGACTCTGATGGTGAGGATGGCCAAATAGAGGTGCAGCTGTGTGGTGCAGAAGTTGAATCTGAAATTGAGGCTGAAATATAAAGATTTTTAGTTATTTTACTTCATTATAAAATAACATTTCAAAACTCTAATTGCTGACTCAATATTATTCTTATTTAAAGATATGCATGCTAAAATAGTTCATATCACCACATCTGTAAAACTAAGAATGTTAACAGAATTATAGTATATCAAATATTTAGCCTATTGATTAAAGTATTAAGCACCATTAAGATAATGTCATCAGATTATATATATATATAGATATTTATCAATATCTATAAATCTCTCTCTCTCTCTCTCTCTCTCTATATATATATATATATACATATATAGATATATAAGATTTAATTATACTTATAAATTAATGAAGAAAAGCAAAATGATGCAAAAAAACTAACTATAAAAACATTATTCTATGAAAAATTGATTACAGCTAATTTCTGCTCATTATACTATGTGTAATCTAATACTGGGGTTAGTCTTTTAGAATTGTTATAAGTCAATCTATTGACTGTAAATCCAGTTTGGTCTTTAATTATCTCTCTTCTGTTATATCTTTTATCTTTTTAGTTGTAATTCAGGTAAATATTTTATAGTATGCATTATGTAATGAAATGTGTATATATGAGGAGACTAACTATTTATTTACCTTGTTTAAGGATTGCTGAAATAAGAGAATATTTTCAGGAAGAGTGAGCTGACTTACTACTTTGAATTAACAAAAGCAGTTTATTAATTAAGGCAAAACACCTGTATATTTCTGGAATTTCATCTAATTGTGGAACTTTCCCTATTTTATTTTTTTATTTGATTCTTAATCCCTATTTCATGTTTTATTTAAATCTTCATCTCATTTATTGCTATTGGTTTAGTTATATTATGCATTTATTGCTTTCCTTAGTTTTATATTTCCACTTAAGTAATCTTCTATATTCCTATTACTCAATCATTATCCATCTGATCAATTTTATCATAGAATTCTTTAAATATTACTGGGATTCCCTCAATATCTGAAGATTTCTTTATCAATATCACGTTATGAATGTTAATTATATGATTTCCTACTGACATCGTTTTACTCCTATTCATGGGCCTGTGCAAGCCTTTTGTTGTTATTGTCTAAGAGTTTAGTTTAATTTTCTCTAAAGTCTTGTACGTTTTATGGGTTAAAATTTCTTGGTTTTGTTTTATTAATATTTTAACCATTTCAAGACCATTTTATATCATTTTTGGAATTTTATCTTAGCTTTGTGAAGTTTGTTTTGCATTTCTGTTAAAACTAAGTTCCATTGCTCATTTTTTCAGCAGATTTTCATTTTCATATCCACGTATATTTTAAAAAAATCCCCTACTACAGTATCACTGACCTTGCTACCATTATTAAATGACATATATTCTTCAAGTTCATTGGAGAGACTTTTCATGAAGTCCTCTAATTTGTTCATATACATTGGGATTCTAGAAACTATAGAGAATTCCCTTACCCGATTATTACATTTAATCATACTGGATAACGGGCAAGGAATTATATATGCATCTTTTAATTATGTCTTTGAAGATATATAAAGTTCATCTGAGACAGAGTTACAAACATATAACAGTGACATCAGAAGAACTGTGAGTTGTTTCCTTTTATCTTCTGTAGTTATTACATGCTTATGTTATCTGTCTATATATATACTTTAAAAATGTTGCTGATGTTAAAATTGTAGGTTTTGTTTTTGCATTTGGTATCAAATCACTCATTATACATTATATGTTAAAGTCTCTGACATTATCAAACTGCCCCTCATATTAGTCAGGAAAACCTAAAGTTGCTTTTTACTACTTTTGCTCCAATACCTGGTAGCTAATAGAAATTTGCTAAAATATATATTTTTTGTGGAACTTGAATAGTGGTCCGCCTTTCTAAAACACATATTACCTAGCATCCTAATTACAAACACAATTTATAAAATGTATTTAACTATATTCAAACTATTCAATCATTCATGTGTGCCACAGTTTCTACTTTGCTTAAATATGTCAAACTAATAAACCACTAACATTCAGTTTTTATCAACTAAACTTGTAAATCACTTAAACCAGCTACTGAAATTACTAATATATGCTAGATAACTATATTTTAAGCTTGACAATTCTGCAACACATTTAAATAGAGTTTTAATGTGCACTAACCTAAAACAAACATAGCAAGTTAAAATGTAATACATTAAATATATGTTACCTTGTACATTATTCCATTTTTCTTTCCATACAGCAAGGTTATTATAATACTGAGGTCTGCGTTAATGTAATACATTTTCTTTATATAAAGATTTTAGTTATTTTGCTTTATTATTAAATAACATTTCAAAACTCTAATTGTTGACTCAAGATTATTCTTCTATAAAGATCTGCATGCTAAAATAGTTCATATCACCACATCTGTAAAACTAAGAATGTTAACAGAAATACAGCATATCAAATATTTAGCCTATTGATAAAATTAATAAGCACCATTAAAATAATGTCATCAGAAACCAATAATTCCTATATGTTAATAAAACATTAAGAACAGAATAAATGCATATTCATTTTACAATACTTATCTTTGTGAAACAGCCAGATTCTCCATTTAGTTTTAAGAACAGGTGGCCACAATACTTTATTATTGTATCCTCATTAGAATCTATTACCAGTTTTTTTAATTTGATTAAAATATTACTCATTTCATACCTGAAACTGCTGTTTATGAATGCATTAAAATTAAAAGAAACAAAGCCTACCCCCAAAATATTATTATTGTGAAGTATTCCTCCCATTAAGTGGCCTGACAACTATCCAATGTAAGAAATTAATTTGTCCCTATCCTCAAGAACTTTCTCTCTTGGCTTACCCTAAATGTTACCTACAAAACTATCATACCTGGTGATATAAACATATACTGGGCAACTCTCTCTTCCCTATCTCCTACCCACAGTCTCAATCTTCATGGCTTCCACCAACTCATATCTTCCCCTACTAAGAACAATAGCAAGTCTACTTCAGGATCTATAATAGACTGGATCCTTTCTTCAGACCCTTATCTTTACCATAACCATGGCATCCTCCCAAATTCCCTAAGTAACCAGTCTCCTATCTGTATTCATAGATACTCCCAACACCTTCCCAATGAACACCTTTACATATAATGCTGTGACCAGACTAACTTCAATCCTGACTATTTCATCTCTACTTTATCCAACATTAACTGGTCCTTCCTTAATAAACTCCCCCTTAATGATGCTGTAACCTCTCTCAATACTCTATTTCTAGATGTACTAAACTCTATGGCACCTTCCAGGATAATCATGGGTAAAAGCTAAACATGGCTCCTGGCTATCAAAGCATGCTCCATCATGCATCAGATGGATGCTGCTTGGAAAATCTGGGCCAGAAATAAAACTCCTCCTTTACTCCAACACTACAAAGAACTTAGGAACAAGTTTAAAACACTTGTTAATAGAGACAAAAAAATGTTTTGCCTCCTATCAAAGTAGCTCACATAACAACCCCAAAATGTTCTGGTCTAGCATTAACAAAATCCTCCACCCAGGTAATCCTCCTACCCCCAACTCATTCCCTCTTAATACTGCCTCAGAAACTGCTGCACTGTTAAACAATCACTTCATTGAAACTATCCAAAAACTAACTCCAAATAGTTCTGCTGCTAACTCTCTACCCTCTCAGCCTAGACCTCCTTCCTCTAACACATTCTCCCTTCATCCAGTTCCCACTCACTTTATCAAATCTCACCTAACTAAACTCAAACCCTGCTCTCCTTCTGTTGAAAATTTACCTTCATACTTTCTTAAAATGGCTGCCAGTGCTATTGCTTACCCTGTCTCTATTCTTATTAATTGCTCCATCACCGAATCTCTTGTTCCTGAGTTGTGGAAATCCTTCTTCACAATCCCTCTACACAAAGAAGGTAACTCCACTGGCCCCTCCAACTATTGTCCTATTGATATACTATCCCCACTTTCCTAAATTCTTGAAAAGTGTATCCACTCTCAACTATTGAAACACTTACTTGATGATAACCTTCTTACTCCCACCCAACACGGCTTCAGACCTCACCATAGCACTTCTACAGCTCTGCTCTCATTTACCCAAACAGTATCAGAAGCCCATGACAATAACCTACTAATTTCTGCCTTTTCCTTGATCTCTCCAAAGCTTTTGATATTGTCTCTCACTCTAAACCTATCAATAAACTACATGATCTTCATCTCTCTACCCCATCTCTATGCTGATTTTCTAGCTACTTAGCTAGTAGAAAACAATCCATATGCTGGAAAACTGTCACCTCCTCATTCCTTACTGTCAACACTGGCGTACTCCAAGGCTCAATATTAGGACCTCTGCTATTCAATATTTTTACCAACAATCTATCCTCTGCCTCCAACCTCTCCACCCTTTTACAATATGCCGATGACTCCACCCTTATTACCACAGCTCATAGTATCCCTGAACTCCTTGCCCACACCCAGGGCACTTTCACATCTATTGAATCCAGGCTCACCAACAATCAACTGATTCTAAACCCTAAAAAGACAAAACGTTTACTTTTTCTCCCCAAAATACTGGCTCCTTACAAATCCACTTTCTCTATTACCTCCTATAACAATACCATCATCAGACCCGAACCTAATACAAAATTACTAGGTGTTATAATTGATGATTAGTTATAATAGATGATGCTAGTAACAGCCTGCATTTAATTGCTGGAACCTGTGTTCTGAGAGACTGCCTTCCAATCTATCTGCAAATATACAGAGATGAGTATATTTTTTTTGGTTTTAGAGTTTAATTGTTGCTTAAATCTCTGTTGAAACTATTGTCTCCCTGTTCTGAGAGACAGCTTTCCAAATTATCTGCAAATATACAGAGCTGAGTATATTTTTTTGGTTTTAGAGTTTATACTTTTAATTGTTGCTTAGATCTCTGTTGAAACTGTTTTGTCCCACCCATCCCCCCTATTTTTGGTTTGTAGTTTAAATTTGGTGGCTTTTGCAGTTGCCCGGCCCACTGTAGATTTGATCTGGGACACTCCCCCAGTCCCATCTCTTTACCACATTCTACCTAATAAACTCTTTCTGCGCTTGCTTTTAGTCCTTTTTAATTTAAGTGCATTTTTAAACTGTGTTTGGTCTAATATTTCTACATACTCAAGTGTGCTAGCTTGCACTGCATGTGGATTGTTTTTACTACTGTTTTTGCTACTTTTCTGTAAAAAAAAAAAAAAAAAACACTGTAAGCCTGTTTCCTACCTTTCCTGTAACTTGTGTTCCAGATACAGATTTGCTGTACGCAGGACTGTATGTAAGCTTCTGAGCCCCCCAAGTCTTTCTGTGTTGAAGGGAAGCCTTCTAGCTTATCAGTGGGAGTTGTAAGCACTAGGTAACCTATCTACCACATAAGGAGTGATTCTGGCCCAGAAATTGTACTTATTGTCCATTTGGGCAATCTCTTCCATCTCTCTCAACTTTCTGATTTGAAAGCCTGCATTTGCACTTGTTTCTGTCCTGTAACTCGTCTAGTGCAGATACAGATTCTTAGTTTTAGCACTTAAATTTGCTTATTCGTGCTCAGCACTTGTTCAGAACTTGTAAGCACTAAATAAACTGCTAATTACTATAGCACTCAACCTTCCTCATTACCTAGAGGAAAACAGTTTTTGTACTTACTTTTCTTACTTGCTTAGAGAAAAACAGCTCTTGTACTCACTTTCCTCACTTATCTAGAGGAAATTAGTTTTTTTTATTCAGGCATGTCCAAGGGTCAGCTCCCAGTGTTCTCTCATGTCTATCTGATGAATCTGGGCATCTCGGGGCAATGTAGAAATTGCCTCATGTACACAGACAACCCTCTCCTCCTACCACCCAACACTACAACCTGTGAGAGATGCACTTATCTAGCCAAACTGTAGGTAAAGCTCTCTCTAACCAAGACTAAACTTGACAGTCATGAGGAGAAGGTAAACATTTGCACCACACCACACTCAACACATAGTCTCACTAAATCTACACCACCAAAATCCACACATAGTAACACAAAAACATTTGCGGAGGCTCTCAGTAATAATCTGTCTAAGCAACAGAGACCTCCAAAGCAGAAACGCAAGCGACCTCCATCCCCCAACACAATCCAAATGACACATAGCCCACAGACTCAGTGTGCCACTCAACCACAGCCAATAAGGCAAAACAACGTACCCAACTCACTAGTCATAGGTGACTCTATAGTCAGGCACACTGATGTCCCACTCACCAGGCTAAACAAGGAGAAAGTTACTGTCAGCTGCCTGTCGGGTGCCAGGATCCACCACATAACCCACGCACTCAGGACACTCCACAACAAGTACAAATATGACTCTGTCATTGTCCATGTTGGTGTGAATGACCTGAGACATACCTCCCTGGACTACATGAAAAGAGACATGGAAGAGCTCTCCAATCTTGTAGCCCAGGCAGGTATGACCCCAGCCCTGAGTAGCATTCTGCCATCACCCAGAATGATACCGCAGTACAAGGACAAAATGATTGACTTCAACAATTGGCTAAGTCTCTGGTGTCATTCTAAGGGGATCCAGTATCTGTCTGCTTGAGATGACATGGTCGACAGACCATGATGCTTTGCCACAAATGGCCAGCACCTGTCACCCCTGGGATTTTGGATACTGGCTAAGGCTCTTGCTGCCCCTATGGTGCCTTTTTTAGGCAAGGTTCAAATAACAAATTCACCACCATAACAGGAACAGGCAAGCAAAAACTGAGGGTAATGCTACTCAATGCTAGACGTCTAAATCTCAAAATACACTCACTGGAGGCACTCCTTAAAATGGAGAATATCGATATCTGTGCAGTGACTGAGACCTGGTTCAAGGCTCAGAGAGCACCCCTGCACTACCAGGCTATAACTCATACCACACTTTTCGGCCATGTAACCTGGACCGAAACACCAAAGGCGGAGGTATGTCCATATTCATTAAGGATATCCACGCCTCCAGGCTAGTTGCTCAGCATAATGCATCCGAGGTTATCTAAGTGCAACTAACTCTGGGCAAAACTGCAATCCAAATTGTAGCTTGCTACAGATCTCCCACCATGCCCCAGGATTCCCACTCCTCTTTTCTTGATGTACTGGAAAATATTAGGGTTCAACCAAACACCCTAAATATGGGCAACTTCAACTACCCCACCATTAACTGGGAAAACTACTCATGTGCCTACTCCTTAGCTCAATGCTTTCTGGAATTCATAAACTCCAATGCCCTGGATCAACTTATCCACACCCCCACCAGAGGCAACAATATCCTAGACCCTAGTCATTACCAACATGAGTGACCAGTGTTCCACACCTGAAGTCAACTCCTTGTTGGTCCGATCTGACCATAAGCTTATTACCCTTAATATCCACATCCCCCCCCCCATTAAGGAAACCACAGTAAAAAATTTCTCCAAAGCCAACTTCATGCTTCTTAAGACAGAAGTGGTAAACTTCATGACACCCATGCAGATGGGCAATACAGTTACAACTGCTGAATCCTACACAAATGCACTCTATAAGAACTTACACAAGTGCATGGATCCTGCTATCCCAAACAGAACCAAGATGCTATCCCCCAAAAAAAGGAAGCCAATCTGGTGGTCCCCTGCCATAAACAAACTGTACAACAGAAGAAAGAAACTGTTGCAAAAGAGAGTAAAATCCCATGAGTGGAGGAGCTCCCTGGTCAGCTTCAGTAAGAAGCTGAGATCCCTTATAAGATCCTCCAAAGCTAGCTATTAAAACAAAATCACCACTAATTCTAAGGACAACCACAAAGCATTCTATAGCTATGTCAGGAATCTCAATGGCAACACCCAGATCTGCTCTGAGTTACAGCACAATAGCACGAAAATTACAGAACCAGCTGATATTCCCAACATCCTGGCAGATAGGTTCAGTGCTAACTTTACCCCCCCCCACCCCACCCCCTAAAGGGCCCATATCTATACAGGAAGAATGCACAGTCCCTGTAATCACAACTACGCAGGTAAAAGCTGCACTCTCTAAAGCCAAAAACACAGCATCCATAGGACTAGACAACATCCCAGGCTGCGTTTTACACGAACTTCAGAATGAACTGGCTCCCCACTTAAGCACCATGTTCAATAATATGTGCCCACTGAATGGTGCACAGCAACAGTTATCCCACTCCACAAAGGGGGAACCACCACTGATCCTGGGAACTATCAACCTATTAGCCTGACGAGCCTGGTCTGCAAGGCCATGGAACATATCATCATGGAACTCATAAACAATGACATTGGTAACCTCCAAACTCTGGATCCCACCCAGTTCAGGTTTGTGAAAGCAGATCATGCCTCCTGAACCTGATCGACTTCTTTGAGGCAGTCACCAAAGTCGTAGATGAGGGTAAGGTGTTTCACACAGCCTATCTTGTACTCGTCAAGGTTTTCAACACCATCCCCTATTCTGGAATTATAGCTAAACTCACTAAACTAGGTATAAATCCTTACGTCACAAGATGGGTTGCCAACTGTTTCACTGACAGAACTCACACTGTAAAAGTTGCAGACTCCAAATCTGACCTCAAAGCAGTGACAAGTGGAGTACCACAGGGTTCTGTCCTGGGACCTCTCCTATTTGGCATCTACTTCTCTGAAGTACAGGCTAACACAGAATGCCTCTGGCTAATGAAGTTCGCAGATGACTGCAAACTAGCAGCCATAGTCAAGTCCCCAAATTATGTGGACATCCTACAGAAGGGCCTTGCTGAGACAGATGCCTGGTGTCAGAGGCATGGCCTCAAGCTCAATGCCAAAAAGTGCATTGTCATCCCCTTTGGTAAAAACTCTGTACCCATGAACTACCACATAGGCAGCAATCTGCTTAACACCAAATGTGTGATAAGAGACCTTGGGACCCAGGTGGACAGTAGTCTCTCTCTCCTTTGATATTCACATCGCCACAGTAGTCAGGAAGTCCTTCTATGTGACACACCTCATTATAAAAGGGTTCACATCCAGGAAAAAAGAGGTCATTGTTCCCCTCTACTTGACACTCATTAGACCCATTATAGAGGACAACACCCCTTTTAGAATGTACCTCACAAGACATCTACAGCAGCTGGAAAGGCCACAGAAGTACCTCACAAAGAGGATTACTGGCCTCAAGCAAATGCCCTACACTGACCGCCTCAAAACACTCCAGCTTTACTCCATAGCATATCGCCTACTCCGAGGTGATATCTGCCTAACATATAAAGCTATGTCAAACCCAGAGCTGTTGGACATGCTACACCTAAAGAAATCCCAAATCCCAATCCCTCTGAGCTACATGCTCTTGGGACCTAAACCTTGTCACCACAAGAAACAGGACATGCTGGAGGGATAGATTCCTGTCCCAGAGACTTCCCATACTCTAGAACAGGCTTCCCATCTATGTCAAGCAAAGTTCTTCATTAGCACTCTTCAAGAAAAGTCTTGATGAGTGGATGGGAAATAGGAAATACACCCCGGGGATCACTTCTGTGTCTCTGCTTGACAGTGGCACAGGAAAATAACTTTCTTGGGTGGCATAAGCCAGGGAAACTTGTTGGCTAGGCTTACATAGGCCCTTGGGCCAATAGCCTAGTACCTACCTATGAACCTATGAAGAACTAAAACTTGACATACACATCCATCATTCCATAAAAAAACACCAAAAACTTGGTCTCCTTTATCGGAATCATAAACTGCTCCCCTCTTCTTACAAACCCTCCCTAGCCCTGTCTCTCCTATTACCCTGTCTTCTGTATGCTGCTCCAGTTTTCACCAACCTAAAATCTTCACTTTTCTCCAAACTAGAACAAACATACAATAAAGCAGCCAGATTTGCCTCTAACCTAGCTAGCAAATCTCACCACTGCCTTGCCCTTAAATCATTACAATGGCCTGAATTCCCTAAACATTTGTCTCTTTCTCAGTTGCACATCACACACTCAGTTCTATATTTTCCCACTTCCTGTCCCTCCATCTCTAACATCGTGTCCCGCTATAACCCCTGCCGTCAACTTTGCACATCTCACAAAAACCTTCTCAACAACTATAAGCCATCAAAAAATATTGTTAAATCCCTGTTTAAGTGCTCTGTAGCTCACATCTGGAATTCCCTTCCACTGAAAATAAGAAGCATCCCACATAAATTGCAATTTAAATAAGAACTCAAACACTATTTTCTCAACACTTGGTCTTGCTCTTGTCATGCTCTTACCTGACATCTGACTGATTTTTTTCCTTTACTCCATTTCTGATCCATTCAGTTTTTTTATCTCTTTTTCTACCCACTTTCTACTTTTTATTTGCTCTTCCAAAACTTTATTTTAGAATATCCATCAATCTGCTCTTGTAAATGCTCCTATTCAAGAAATACCTGTACTACTATTGTATCCAACTAATTCTGTTCTTTTTGACATTGTGTATCTCTTTCATGTATGTCTCTTGTCTTCTATTCGTATAGGATTCAAAGTCCTATGTAAATTTGATATTTTTAATTATGTATTTGCAATTGCTTTTTTTCTCTTTTGATTGTCTTGCATATGTAAATGGAACTTTTCTCCTCTGGTCTCAAATGAAAATGGGTCGTCAGTGGGACCAACCCGGTTAACAAATGACAAATAAAATAAATAAATTTGCTGCCATTCTACCTTAGCAGTACTATTCAAGAAGCATAATAACTAGTATACAAATATGACAGCTGTACTGTGATATCAGATCACATAAACTAGAAATAAATTAATAAACTAGAAATTTAAAAGATTTTAGAACAATAAAATGATAATTAAAATGAGATAATAAATGTTCATACAAACACCAAGGTCTTAAAGGTGTTCACCCTGTTATTACCTTTCTCACTATTCTAAAAAATTATTTATTTTGCTTCTTTTGTAAAGCAGTTCAAAAACTTGAGCAATATTGAGAAATCAAATATACATTTTGGAATACTGGATTATTCATTAAACACTATGTAAAAATGTTCAAAGTTGTAAGCAACCATCATATATAATTTCAACCATAGAATTAATGGTTATCAGATTCTCAATAGAAAACGAAATGGGGCATAATTATTAAAATATCAATTTGCATTAAACAAAACACCCAATGAATGTAAAACAAATACCACATGACAATATTTAATGCATTTCTCTAAGCCTTTGATGCACTGATTTATAAAAAAATGTTTCATTCTTCTGATTGTTAGGGTTTTAAATGATAATTAAATGTTAGTTTTTGTAAGATGACTTAGTGTCTCATTCATATATGATGTATTCATTTCGGTAACTTCAGCAAGCTGTCTGTCAAAAAAGTGTGGCATTAACAATGGCACTGGATTAATATAATTGACTATATCACATGAAGGTATTTTGGCAATGCTCACATTGAATTTTCCTCTCTTTGACTGCAAATATCTTCAGCAGTGCTAAATTAAACCCTTTCTTCTTCTTTTTCTTATTTTTTATATAATCAAAGAAAGTATGTTTAAATTATTAAATTTAAACACCGTTTGTGAATATAGGCACAAATTAAATATTATCTTTCTTATTCTTTTGGTTGTTCTTTCCGATCGTTTACTTCATGGTAGATGTACGAATGCTGTTTCTGACAATGTAGATATTTAGCTCATTCGAAGAGATTTCTGCAATTCACCTTCTCCATATTTCTTTTTTGTGGCCTTGGTAGACTTCAAGGAGAAAATTATAACAACATTTTCTAACAGTGCTTGAGCAAAACACTTTAATCACTCATTCTTAATCTAAACTGTAGACAAATATTAAAATAAGGTTTAACTACTAAGTTAAGAAAAATGTGCAAATGTACCAACAAAACATTAGTTTATTAATAAATATAGCTTGCTATTTACTGCTATCATATTGGTGTTTTATCTACATACTTTTTAATTGTAAAAAAATGGTGCACATATGATCTTCCAAGCAGTCAAATAAAAAAAAAAAATCCAAATTATATTATCGTTTTTCAATACTTTATTTGACATACTGTTAAGCAGTTCTTAACTTTAATGCCTGAATAAGGACTAATAACCATACCACTATAAATTATAAACTACAACACCGTACCTATTATTTAAGTCTAAACTATAGTAGAAAGAAAAACTAACATTGTTTTCTTATTTTCATTGTTTTTTTCCTTTACTTCGAATACAAAAAGGAAAAAATAAGTTTCCTTTGAAAGCCATACTATAAAGTTTCAATAAAAGTCGTATTTGTTCGTTTTTCATTTCTGTTTAAGTTTCTTCATCTTCACGTTAGTTTTCCACCTATTTTTTTCTGTTTGCTTGCTTTAACCTAATCCGTTCCTTCAATATACCCCAAACATTTATTTATTGAAAGAAATCTGAAATCTTTCAAAGTGTGAAAGATTTTTGTCCTTCTGGCAAAAATATTGTTATTCTTGAAGGACAGTAAAAACACACTGAACAACTGGAGAAACAGTCACCATCCACCTTTAGTGTGTTCCTAGTACTTCGGCATCAAGCCTTCCAGGGAATATTCATGCACAAGAATGATGTACTTTATATACATTTCACTATATTCATTATTCAATTCACTTATACAATAATTGATAAATGAATCATTGAGTCAAGAAAGTTAAAATCTAAAGTGCATCCTGAGCAGTAAAGTGCTTCAGAAACATTTAAAGTGCATCAAAACATATAAAGTGCAACCTCTTACATTCCTATTACATTTAACGTTATAATTTTAAAAAATTCATACAAAAGCATTTATGCATCTCTAGATTAACAAATACTAAAACATTTTGCCCTACAATGGTTGATCAATTAATCAGTGAGTCAATAAAATTTAAAGTATATCATGGGCAATTAAATTGCTTCAGAAACATTTAAAGTGCATCAGAAAACTTAGAATGCAAGTTCATGCAAAAGCACTTATACATCTCTAGATTAACAAATACTAAAACATTTAGCTGTACAATAGTTGATCAATTAATCAGTAAGTCAAGAAAATTTAAATCTAAAGTGCAGCCTAAGTAATTAAAGTGCTTCAGACACATTTACAGTGCATCAAATAACTTTTAAAACGTAACCCCTTACATTCCTATTGCATTTAACTTAATAGTTTAAGAAGTTCATGCCAATGCACCTATACATCTTTAGATTAACAAATGCTTAAATATTTAAATATTTTACCCTATACATATAAATCATTCCTCCTATATGGCTATGCATTTATAAAATAATGCATACTGAAACATTTCATCCTATACATGTAAATCTAACTCCATATTAAGCCCATGGGCCCACAAAGTTCCAAAATTAATAATATATCTACTTTCCATCTTTAACAAAATGTGGCCATATTCCATGCCTTGTACTGCATAACATTTATTTAAAACAGAGAAAAATAAACTACAAGTGTTACAATTGTGAACAGCGCAGAAATGCTGGGCCACAGGATTATTAAGCCTAACATGCCTCACATCCCCCAAATGCCCCATAATTCTTCTTTTCACCATTCTTCTGGTTTGGCCTATATACCCCTTTACAGGTAGACAATCACCTCCAATGGCATAAACAACCCCACTGGTACTGCAACTCTAAGATCCCAGGGCGATGAACTTCTTTCCATTAATCAAAGTACCTGAAATGTTATTGACATTGTCACACACCTTGCACCTTCCACATCCAAATGTGCCTACTGTGTTAGAACCATTTTCCATCCTACTTACCCTACTGTTCAATAATTCCTTCAGGTTGTGAAATCTGCTATGAGAAAAAACAGCCCTGCCCTTGAAAATGTTCCTCACTTCCTCATCCTGCTGTATAATAGGCTAAAACCTGTGCACTAACACCTTCAAAGTAGCTGAAAAAGGGAAAAATGTATTAACAAAAAATATATCGTCCTTGCCCACTTTATGATAATCTCCACGCCCATGATGTGTTGCATTATTCCATACTCTCCGACCAGCAATTTGCTTTCTCACTTTTTCCTCAGCCCTATTTAACACCTGGCTAGAATACCCTCTCCTCACCAACTTGCATCTAACAATGTTAAATTCCCCATCCAATGTGGTTCTGTCATGAACATCGTCACTGATGCGCTTGAATTCTCCATAAGGGAGAGAATCAAGTAAACGTTCTGGATGCCTGCTGTCTGCACTCAAAAAGTTATTAGCCGCTGTTTCCTTATAAAATGGTTTAAAAGACACAAGCTTGTCTTTATCCACAAAAAACTCCAAATCTAGAAACTGCATCTTATGTCTATGAGTTTGACAGGATACTGTGATGCCATACTGGTTCCAACATGAACTGTTCAAATAAACTAATCTCCCCTCTACATATAAAAAATCATCAATATAGCGTTTGAAAACTAACATTTTCCAAAAAATATGTATTCCTATAAACGCAGCTCTCCTCAAAAAAAAATCATAAAAATTATGGCATAAGATGGGGCAAAGGATGCCCCCATAGCAATTCCCATTCTCTGTAGAAATAAATTGTCCTCAAAACTAAATACATTTTGTGTCAGTGCAAACTCCAACAGCTGTAAAATATAACTTGTTCTGGAACCTTCCCCCAATAGTCTGGCTACTGCTTCCAGACCCCACCGATGGAGAAATAATGGTATACAAGGACTTAACATAGCAGTTGCCCAGAAAAAATCCTCTTGCCACTCAGTACCTCCCAAAGTGTCTGTGAACTGTTTACCATTTCTAATGCTCTTTCAACTGTGCATCCAGAAAAATACAAATATTCTGGAGATACCCCCCCCCCCACCCATCATACTATGGGTCTCCCAGGGGGATTTGTTAAGTCCTTGTGTACCTTGGAAATGTCATAAATCTTAGCCATTCCAGGATATTTTACATGTAACTTTTTGACATCAGTGGTGGAAAAAATCCCAGTCTCTCCCCCTTTTCAAGTAACTCCGAGTCATTATATGCATCCGTAACATTTGACTGCACCTGTTCATAAACACCAACTTCCTGCAACAATTCTTTCACCATATTGTTATGTTTCACTCTAGACATTATTACCCAGTTACCCCCCCTTATCTGCCTGTGCAAAGACATAATCTTTATTCAAGCTTCTTAACTGCCTTAATGCATTCTGTTCATGCTTTTTCAATTTATGGGGCTTATAAATGTCATAACACTTCTTATATTCAACTTGCAACTGTTTGTATAACACCTTCTCAAAATGTATTATGGCTGAGACAGTTCTAGGTGGATAAAAAGTGCTAACATAAGGAACCTTAGGAATACTAAATTTTCCATAGCCATTGTAATATGAAAAACCATCCCCAGCACTGTCCCTATTACTTTCAAGCTCTTGTTCATAAGCAAAAATATCCACCAACTCGTTTTCATGCAGTGACAAATCTAGCAATGGTTCCTCATCCTCATCAATGCTACACATTACATTACCATTTGCATTTTCTGAATTTGTTTTAGGAAAAAATGCCTTTAAATGTAGCTTGCGACAAAAAACACATACTTCTAATATTATGTCTGCCAAGGCTGGAAAATATGTTGGCACGAATTTCATTCCTTTCAAAAGTAAACTATACATGTTATCTAACTGCAAATCTGACAGATTAATAATATTTAACATTTCACTTTGACTCACTGAATGTGAACTATTTACATTATTCAGGACACACCTGTTATTATGTTCCTCACTACATGTGACAACATCATTAGTAATGTTAAGTCCAAAATGTCCAATTCTCTGATTTTCTTAATTTCTTCCTGTTCTGCCACCTCCGGTTGCGCTTGCTTTTCGATTGATGTGGGCTCACTCTCTGACCACTGCTCTGCTCGCCCTGCTGGACACCTCCTTCACTCAATTCCTCAAATTAAACACTTTTCCTGCTGTTGATGCTGTTGCTTGCTTCTGTGGATGAAAAGGATGACTCTTGCAAACTCTGAGACCTCATAGCCCTATTTGTTAAGGTGGACCTGGTCTGCCTGGGTTTTCTCTGCCACTGAAAGATGAGGTTGTTTCTATAATCACGATCATCTCTGTCCAGTTTACTGCATTTCCTTTCAAGTATTTCAGCCTCAGCTTTGCCCACTCTCACATGAATGTCCTTCATTTTATTATTAAATACGGCAGTTGTAGTTTCCCCCTTAGGCTCGTCCTGCAGCTCCAAAATTTAATTTCTTACTCGTTCATATAGTCTATTGTTACATTTGACAAGTACTTTAAGCCACACTAAAGTACACTGTAAAGAGATATTCTTTCACTACTCAAATAAATCAACTTCAGAAGTTTGTCCACCCTTAAACCCCGAGGGGTTAAATTCAGGCTGATATATTTCTCCAGCAACCGGGTCTCATAATATAAAGACACCTCCTTTACAAGTAAACGTTCTAGTCTCCCATACCTGGTTGCCTGCTGGTCTCCCAGTCCATTACAAGACCACAAAATCGGAAGCAGCCACCTTCTCATCCCTTTCTCTCCACATTTCTGTACAGGAAAGAAAGGCAGTTACTGAATTGGACCTGGAATTGGATATGTCGCCACCAACCGAATCTCCAGTAACTGACATGCTGTCAGAAAACTCCAAAAACACCACTCCATGAACCAACTCACCAAGGACAGAAAAAACACACTGAACAACTGGAGAAACGGTCACCATCCACCTTTACTGTGTTCCTAGTACTTTGGCATCAAGCATTCTTGTAGGAAACAACAAATGCATTTTAAAAACAATTTAGTTCTTTTACTAAAGGAATACATATTTTTCTTTTGGTTACCACTTTGGATGAATAGTCATTATCATCTTATAAGGTTTTCACTTACTTTTGGAGGAGAGTTTGCCCAAGCTGCTCTTAACATTGTGTCTTTATCCATATTAGAAATAAATCTGACAGTGATGGATCTTGGAGATCATTTTACTTTATTCTACATATTTATTTATTTTTACTGAAGGAGAAACTCAACTTTGTGAGATCATTTAATACCAAATGGCAAAGCTTCTGTTGAATTCAAGACATTTGACCACCAATGTGACAAGAAATTAATCATATTTTCTCCTTCAAATTTTCATGGAATACCATAAACTCTGATATCATTTATTTTAACTACAACTCTCCTGGACATGGGCAGTCAACACTAAATGCCATCTTGGATATTGACTAGCATTTCTGTGGTATTACAGTGGGATGAAATGGCTAGGCTTAAAATGACCTCAGGGTCAATAGCCTAGTAATCTCCTATGATTTTATGATCCTCTATATGTATAAGTATACATGTATGTATATATGTGTATGTATAGGTGTGTGTGTGTGTGTGTGTGTGTGTGTGTGTGTGTGTGTGTGTGTGTGTGTGTGTGTGTATAGGTTCATAGGTGTTTACTAGGCTAATGACCAAAGGGCCTTTTTAAGCCTAGCCATGCATCCCAAATCTCTGACAAGTTCTGATACCCTTGACAAGTGTAAGCATGGGCCTGGGAAATTAACCATTTACAAGTTACCTGTGTCCGTTAGAGACATAGGTGCCAAACCAGGAATGAATTTCTGGTTTCCCATCCAATTGACAATTTGCACTTGAATTGGGTTAGGGAGGAACTCTGCCCCAAATGAATGGGGAGCCTATTCCACAGACACGGTAGTCTCTGGGATACTTACCTATCTCTCCAGGATGTCCTGTTTATATCATAGGTAAGGTTTAAGTCTTTAAAACAGGTAATTCTGGTGATGTTTGTTTTGTGGGTATGCAGGAGGTCCATCAAAGTGGGGTCTGACAATGCCCTGTATGCCAGGCATAGATCTCCCTTCAAAAGCCTGTAGGAGACAGAATACAGGGATAGGACCATGAGGCAGTCTGCATAGGACATTTTCATTACACCCTATATTCTTTTAGTGAGGAACCTCTGTGGATGTTCCAGTTGTTGGATATGCCTGGTTAGGTACGTACCAAAGGGGGCATTGTACTCAATGATAGGTCTGATGAATGCTAAATATAGTGAACAATGACTTCTTTGGACTTAGATGCTATACTTTTGTTTATACATTGCGCAACACAGAATGATTTCCTCACCACTATAGACGCATGATGGTCAAAGGCTAGATTACTATCTATGTTTGTCCCCAAGTCCCTGACTACTGGGTCAACTCTAAGGGGTGTGATGTCAGTATGGATTGTTACCAGGGGTGGATAACTTCCCAAAGGATACTATTATGCACTTCTTGGCATTTAGTTTTAGTCCATGGCTCTGACACCAGTTCTTTGCTTGTGTCAGACCCTCCTGGAGAACATTTGTGTCAGTGTGAGATTCAATGACAGCTCCTAAGTTGCAATGTGTGTGTGTGTGTGTATATGACCCCATTTGCAAAATGGGAAAAAGCTATTGAGGATGGATGTACATATATATATATATATATATATATATATATATATATATATATGTGTGTGTGTGTGTGTGTATATATATATATATATATATATATATATATATATATATATATATATATATATGACTAATTCTGCTTGTATGTGTCGCAGTGGGAGATTATTCATGACTGATGAAAAATATTTGTGTGATTTTTTTTTTTTTGTGTGCAAGACTTCTATATAAAGCAACAGATGCATTTAAAAAATTTAAAAAGAATTCAAGGATTTACATGGGATCTTATTCAGAAATTACCTGAAGGATGCATCCATTTCAAACTATAAATTATATATACATACTAACACACACTCATATATAAATAAATTCTGAATATCTACACCCACACGAATCTGAATATCTACACACACTGAAACACTTAAACACTTTTAAACAGATAAATAGAATAACAACTTTGAACAATAAATACATTAAATAAAACCTAGACACTGCTCATGCAAACCCTTATTTTCAGAGGAATTCTACAAGAAAATCATATTTTAAACTTACATTCAAAATGAAGGGAGATAAAAATCATATATTTTGTCAAGAAATACTGAGTTACTCCACCACTTGTTCTTTACATTGTTTTGCTAAGGCCTTTATCCAGTACATTTTTATAACACATTGGCAACAGCACCTCCAAATATTTTTTTTTCTGATCACAAACTGCTTTTCTCCCATTTAATCCAACCATAAAACTGTATATACAAAGAAAACAGATTAAATAATGCTCTCATTAATTTTGGCCTGTAGGTGTTTCTGAAGTTTACTCACATCAGTCTAAATATTTATAACATTTAGCATTGTTTCCTTATTGTGGTTATCGCATTGCTTGTCATGTTATTTAGGTTGGATGAGGAGATACAGATTAGTCTTTTATGCCCAGAAAAAAAATATTATATAGGTCACTAATTTGAGCTTTAGGGGTTAATAAAACATTTTAAATTTAGGTACCCGTTACAGTCAGTCTGTAGGTGTATGCTGTCAGAGGTGAGTGATTTTACATCACAGCTTGAAATTACACTTCTGAGTTTGAATAAAAATACTTTGACAAACTTAACATTCACATAGGTTCATAGGTTCATAGGTTCATAGGTTTATACTAGGCTATCTGCCCTAAGGCATTTATAAGCCTAGCCCAAATTTTTGTGGCTTGCGCCACCCCTTATATGAAAAAATACTGTGCCCATTAGTTTGTTGTGCCTCTGTCCAGCAGTGACACAGAGATGATTCCCGGGGTAAACCTACGATCTCCCATCCACAGGTCTAGATTTCTCTTGAACAGAGTCAGCGAGGTGCTCTGCCTCACATGGACCGGGATTTTATTCCACAGCATAGGGAGTCTCTGAGTGATAAATCTATCCCTCCAGCACGTCCTTTTTATATCCGTGCTAAGGTTTAAGTCGCTTGCTCTAGTGGTTTTGGTGGATTTGGATTTTTTGAGGTGGAGCATGTCCATTAATTCCGGGTTGGACATGGCATTGTATGTCAGGCACGTCACCTCTGAGCAGACGGTATGCGACTGAATAGAGCTGGAGTTTCTTCAATCTGGCAGCATATGACAGATTTTGGAGTCCCTTTATCCTTTTGGTGAGGAACTTTTGGGGTCTCTCCAATTGCTGCAGATGTCTGGTGAGATACATCCCGAATGGGGCATTGTACTCGATCATTGGTCTGATAAGTGAAGAGTACAGGGGAACAATGACCTCACTAGATCTGGATGTGAATCCCTTCATGATCAGGAGGGCAATGTAGAAGGTCTTTCTAACCACTTTAGCAATGTGAGTGTCAAAAGAAAGGCCACTGTCAACCTGGGTCCCCAGGTCCCTGATAACCTCTTCTGTGCTTAGTGGATTGCCACCTATATGGTAGCTTGGGGTTACCTTGTTTTTCCCGAAGGGTATGACTATACATTTTTTGGCGTTTAACTTCAGGCCATGGCTCTGGCACCAGCTATCTGTTTCCGTGAGTCCCTTCTGAAGGATATCCGTGTCCGATGCACTTTCCACTATGGCGCCCAGTTTGCAGTCGTCTGCAAACTTTGTCAGCCAAAGTCCTCCCATGCTGGTCTGTACTTCTGAGAAGTAGATGCCAAACAATAGGGGGCCAAGGACCGAACCCTGTGGGACACCACTTGTAACCGGCTTGGAGTCTGACACAGCGCCAGCAACTCTAACCCTGTGGGTTCTGTCCTTAAGCCAGTTTGCAACCCATCTTGTGACATATGGGTTTACATTTAAGCTGGTAAGTTTTTCTACAATACCCGAGTGGGGTATTGTGTCAAAAGCCTTTGCAAGGTCAAGGTAGGCTGTATGGACTGCCTTTCCCTCATCAATGGCCTTGGTGACTGTTTCGAAGAAGTCGACCAAGTTCAAAAGGCATGATCTTCCCTTGACAAAGCCAAACTGGGTCGGGTCCAATGTCTGCAAGTCCCCTATATCTTTGTTTATGAGCTCCATTATGATCCTCTCCATAGCTTTGCAGACTAGACTTGTTAAGCTTATGGGGCGGTAATTACCAGGGTCCGTGAGGCCGCCTTTGTGGAGTGGGACCACAGTTGCCGTCGCCACTCCTTGGGCACGTATCCTGTGGTAAGGCTGAGATTAAACAGCTGCCTTATGTGCGGGGTTAATTCCTCATTTAGCTCGTGTAGCACACAGCCGGGGACACTATCCGGTCCCATTGATGCTGTGCTTTTAGCTTTAGAGAGCAGCTTTCACCTGCGCATTTGAGATGTCCGGGAGGCTACACTCGGCTGGGATAGTTATCTCTCCTTTAGGGGAGAGGGTGAAGTTTGCACTGAACCTGTCTGCCAGTATGTTGGCAATGTCTGTGGGTTCAGTGATTTTTGTATCATTTTGGACTAATTCTGAGCATATCTGGGAGTTTCCACCCAGGTTCCTAACATAGCTGAAAAAGGCCTTATGATTGTCCTTTGAATCCATGGCAATTTTTCTCTCAAAATTGGCCTTAGTTGATTTTATGAGTGCTCGTATTTTTTACTAATAATGATCAGGGGTGACTTCCTTTTATGGATTTTGTTCTATCATGTAATAGCTTTCTCCTCTTATTGTAAAGTTTGTTAATGGCTGGGGTCCACCAGACTGGACGTTTGCCCTTTGTGGAAAGAGTCTTGGTTTTATTTGGGATTGCCTGATCCATGCAGTCCTGGAGGTGTTCATAGAAGGCATTTGTAAGGGCTTCCGCAGCTTGGGTTGTGGTTTCCTCTGGCTCAGGGGCCTTGAAGGATACTACACCAGTCTTGAGTAGTGTGAAGTTTGCTTTAGAGAAGTTCTTCACTATGGTCTTTTTTGTTTGGGGTGGGGGCGGGATGTGGATTTCCAGTGAGATTAGTTTATGATCAGATCTCACCAATGAGGGATATACTTCCGGTGTGGAGCATTTTGTCCACATGTTTGTGACAATGAGATCTAGTATATTTTCTCCTCTCGTGGGAACGGTGACTAGCTGTTCCATGGCATTTGAATTTATGAACTCCAGGAACCGTTGGGCTAGAAAGTTAGGGCTTGAGTAATGTTCCCAGTCTATATTCGGGTAGTTGAAGTCACCCAATATGATGGTGTTTGGAGATACATTTATACCCTCCAGTGTCTTCAGGAAGGCTGTGTGGGGTTCCTGAGTTTGAGAGGGTGGCCTGTAGCATGCTACAATTTGTAGAGCAGTTTTGCCTATGGTTAGTTGCACCTGGATGGTTTCCGAAGCTTCGTGCGTTGCCACCAACCTGGAGGTGTGGGTATCCTTTATGAATATGGATACACCCCCTCCTTTTGTGACTTATAACAGTATGTAACTTATAACAGTATGTAAGAGAATTCTATTAGTGAAACAAAGGATGTTGCTGCAAAATATAAAATGACGTTGCTGCCAGAGACAGAAAACGTAAGAACTCAGCATGATCTCATTATAAGTCAGTACAACAATATTATGTTAGATGTCCTTGTCAGCTCGGCACATAGTCTTCTTAAAATTATAAGCAGGGAGGTGAAAACCTTATGTATAAAATTAAATTGTCAGCACTACAGCACTCATCTGTCCATTTTAGGATATAACAAATTAGAAAAATGAAATACATTTTCAAGAGAATATTTAATGCTGTGTGGTTTTAAGAAGTTTCTAATAAACTGTTTATGTGAGTTTGTATCATTGCTCTCAAACTTTTACCTCTAGAGTTAGAGCAAAAGTGAAAAATAATTATGGAAAATGCCCTCAAATTAGAGAACACGTTTTGAATACTTGCACTATTAACTTGTAATAGAAAAAAAAAAACCCAATGATGCAAATTAACATTTTTCCAAAGTAAAAAAAAAAAGTCTCTAATTCTACTGAATGTAACCCACTATCTTTTCCTCAAAATTAGGGGCATCATTAAAAATTTGGAACAGTTGAGAGTTATGCTTTTTTTTTTGGCCTGTATGAAGCAGTCCATAAACTGCCGCTTGTGCCTGACTTGTGCTCAGATAATTAGAATCACTCCTGACCATCTTGGTCCTAATCCAAAAACCTCTCCAATTGCCTGAGAGTAGGCTGAGGTGCCCTATTACAGCTTAAGACTTGTGGCCATAGGGATATTTTATTTACATGCCCTACCCATTTCCCTACCGCAACACCTGGTATAAAATGCCATAAGGATGCTATGGCTGAAAACATCTGCCAGTGGGTGTCCCCAGTATTTTATAAAGTATCTTGTAAGCATGGGATCATCACATTACCAGGGTTACAATCCCTGCTTAAGACCCCCCTCCCCCCAGTAGAGGTGAGCTGATAAAATACCACTGCCTTTTATATCTTCCCGCTGTCTCCTCTAATGCTGGCTCATTAGTGGAACCCACGTCACATGAGTCACAGTCAGGGCTACCTCTCTGCAACATGCAACCGATGTATACTTGGCATTTATTCTGTGACTAGTGTGATTCTGCTTCTTTCAGGTTTATCTGTTTGATGTTTTACTTGTTTGTTTGCATTATTGTTGTATTGTTTATAGAGTATTTAGTGTCAGACACTTGAGTAAATGGAACATGATAAAATAAATAACCACTTGGTGTAATGCTGGCTTTTATTGCTGTGTAAAAGACCAAGATATGAAGAAAGCACACTATTTTTCAATGTTTTGTGTGGTTGTCTTTTAAGAATGTTATTGTAGCTGTGTCACATGACAGTGAGCAGTCTTTTCACTGCAAAGTAGGAGGAGCAGACTCTGTCAGCATAGCATACTGACAAGGTGCATTTGGCATAGTGTGTCACTGGCATATCTCTTGGGGAAAAGAAGTACAATATTTCCAGCTACTAAATGTACCCTCCATTTTGAGGCTGTTCCATAAACCCATCACTGAAGTTTTATTTTATTTCTGCACCATATTTATGTCATCAGGTGTAAGTAGTCAAACACTTGTAACAGTAAGTATATGCTGGTTCCCATCATTTGATTGACAGCTCTTTAACTGAGTGCTGAACAACTGAACAAAAAGGAACAAAACAAGTTTTGTTGACTGTAGAGTTTTCTTTTTTCTCCACTGTTGTGTGACCTCAGAGTAAGCATATTTAGGTTCAGAGATGTTGGGGTGTTCCTCTATATGGGGTGGTGCAGGGGGCTTGCCCCTAAAAAAAAATACTCTTAAGGTTTAGCAAAATTTTGTTTTGCTCATTTTCATTTGATAATTCACCACTCGATAAATTGAAACAAATAAATAAATATATATATATATATATATATATATATATATATATATATATATATATATATATATTACAGGGCAAACTAATTTTCTACTAAGATTTAACTACTTTTATGTTACCATTTAATAAAAATTAGAACCATGAAATGTATTTAAATGCACATATTTTAATTCTTGATAATATTGCATAATATTCTATTCTTATGCTCTGTGAACTGTTTAATACGTTTATCACTGTTTCTACTACTAGTGTGTTCACTTATGCCCTGATTTTTTCTACAGTACTTACACAGTCTTTATTTTCTGCTTAATGCAAGTGGATTTGAATTATTTCTTCGGGCCACTCCTGTAAAAGGGACCTGAAGTTCAATGAGATTCACATATTCTGGAAAGTTTACTAAACAACTAAACAAATACACGCAAAAACATATAGATAATTAAATACAGTGGTTTTAGTCTGTAACTTTTTGACAGTTCACTTGTATTTCCATACAACTGCGGTGGTGGTGCTGCGGTAGCGTTGTCGCCTCACAGTTAGACGTTGCCCGTTCGATTCTCAGTTAAAGCGTCTACTGTGTGACGACATGCGTGAATGGGCGTTCCTTCGTTGAAGGTTGTGCGTTAGGCCCGGCAAGCCAGCATGTAAAACTCTGCTGCCAATCATTAGCGGACCGGAGTTCCGCTGTGGCGACCCCTAACCGGGAAAAGCCGAAAGACACACACACACACTTGTATTTCCATACATTTCACAATGCTATTTTAAGCTTAAGCAGCACTACAGCTGATAAACACCCAGTAGAGGAATCGTGGTGTAAGTGGTTATGAAAATGATTTTTGGAGATTGATGGAATAAGGATTAACAGTATCACAGATGCATTTGCTTTGACAACAGTGATGGAATGTTTGACTTATATACTCCTGCCCATTTCTTTATTAGTACTGATAAGTGCAGAATATGTTACTCAGCAGACATCTACACCACTAAGCACATCTCACAACTTCTGAGCATTAAAAATCATAGCACTGGCCTTTAAAATCCTAGCAGAGAGTCATAAAGAGACAAGTCTTATTTTTCGGAATTAAGGCCATCAGGTGGTAAACCCCATATTGCTAGTGATAATTGCTCTTTGCATTAGCTTCATTCACTTATTAAATAACTTATCCACTCTTAAACAGGTCAACTGAATAAAGAAAATTTGCAAAGCTAGAAGGAACAGGGTTAAACTTGAGGGTCAAATCATGTAGGCATACCTAAATCATAGTAGGCGAGATGTATATCAGGCTGAACTGTAGTCTCTGTCCCATGCATCCTTGAATTGCAAAATTCCAACATTATTTTGTGACACTACTTACTTCTCACGAAGGTCTTCTCGATTGCTCCCTCTCCTCTAGAAGACAAATACACACACAGACACACACATACACACTACATGCGTTTGATGTTAGCCTTGTATCTTCCAGCTATACCCTATTGCCTCGGTAAGTTTCTGCAGCAGCTTTAGCCTCCCTTTATGTGAATTTTTAATTGTTCTTAAGGAGCCGCAGATTGCTTCCATGACTATTTTAAGGTGAGATACTGATGTTTCTAGGACCCCCCCCCCCCCATAAAAGTGTTTGGAATAAAATATCCTAAAAATACTAGATATCATACGACTTCACATTTTATTGAAAATGTATTGATGACTACAAATCCCACCACATCAAATATTTCAAAGGAATGACATCATCCTACAGCAGTGACGCAGATTCTATATTTAACAAGCCAATGGATGGCTTCTTTTGTTAGCACGTGCTTGCAGAGGTTATACTGTGTCATTGGAACGAAGCAGACTAACTGTGCCGGCTGAGGATGCGGACAGGAATGCAGCGAATAAGGAAGTGAGGCTATATGAATGAAAATATATTCTCGGTAGTACTAAGGTCCAAAGGAGCACATGTGGCTATTTCTATTGGAAGACTGACGATGAAAATAATTGTTTTGTTTGGTCTGCTTTTTGAAAACAGTGGATGGATTATACATCGTGCGCATAAAGAGCATCTGGTATTTTGCATATTTAGATCGCATTCTATGACAAATGTTTGAAAAAACGTGGTGTACTTATTTTATTATTCAGCTATCTCCAAAACAACAAAACCGATGTTATTCATGCGCTGTTGTTGTCAGTGGCAAAGTCCACGGCAGATATGCTCTTGGCAGTGACCTGGGGACTGATTAAAGATCATCTAATCAGAATTTTCAGAGGAGAAAGTCGTGAATCGTCACCAGAATGGAAACATCGTCACTTATAACGGTTTTATTTCATTGTATGTTACCATCGCTGGAGCAGGTGTGTGTACTTTGAACAGAATTCATAACAGTATTACAGGAAAGACGGTCAACAGCTCATAAAAATAAAATCATGTTTTTTGTAAGATTACATTTTTAGACTGCAACATTGACTATCTATTCTTTCTCTTGGATTTCTATTTAGAAAACAATTACTCCCTTGGTTGTAAGACTAGATGGAGAGTGATGCTTCACGTTTAAGCTAGGGCGCTGTTGGCTGGGAGCTGTGCAATTTTTCTCAAGTGGACCATTTTACTAAAAAAAGCCATAAGCGGCCAGCACTTGGTGCTCGTCTTCCAGAAACTATACAGACGTGAACTGCCGACGGTGGGGGTACCCAGGCTGACGTTTTCCCTGGAGGTTGTGCTGTCAGTTGTACTTTCCAGAAACTGCCTTTTTTCCCCAGTCTTAAGAACTACATACTGCCGACGGAGTACACTTATGGACATAATTTATTGTATTTAATATTGTGTATCACGAGATGATTGCTTGAGTTTGAAAGTAAGAAGATATTTTGATTTAGACATTAAAAACGCATTTGCTATTTATTTGCATAGTAAATCAGTCAAATTAATAATAATGCAAGAAACATCCAGGGATCCTTAGCAAAAACGTTTAAGATTTATAAGGTTAATAATCCCATCATCTATATAATAATAATAATAGACCATTCTTGGGACCTACATTGCTTTATAATCATCATTTCGTAAAGTAGTACGGTACTTTACTGCATTCACTTATCTAAAAGCTTCGTTTGCCTTGGAGGCATTTTGTGTGATTTTTTTGCAGACATTAAAGGCATCGGGAAAGCTATCCCAGAGCACAGTTAGTGAAATTTGAACAGAAAAGCACTGAGGGAGTTAATTGCCTTTAGCCATCTGTCTGGTACATTTGTAAAGAGAGTAAGTGGAGAACTAGGAAGGCATCATCGAGAAACAGATGTCTTGCCAACCATCTGTATATATGTGACAATGTATTATTATCATCTTCAGGCACATCCATACTAGTCTTTGGTGGGTCCCGAACCGGATTGGCCATTAATATTAGGCTGCTCAGCCCACGTAATCTCCTTGGAGAGTGGTGCAGCGGGCTTCGGTTGCAAGGGCCTTTGCTGGTGGGTGTTTGCAAGAAGCCTGCCTACCACCTAAAGGGGGGACTGTCATGTGCAACATCACCGTTAACTTCAAACACAGGGACACAACCTGAACATGTGGGGTGCATCTTCCTGACTAATTGACCTCAAACTTTCCTTGGACCAAGTGAACAGATCTGTCCTGTTTTCATCTTTGTCATTTTCAAGTGCTCTGACACGGGATACGGAGCAGGAACACACAGGATCTCTATTGTTTCCTCGCCCTTTCCACGTTGGAAAGGGTTTGTTAGACTGCAGGGGCATCTCACACAAGATATCAGCACTAAAGCGCCTGAACTACAGTCACCGAGAAAGAGACAGAAGGTGTTTTTCATCATCTACAATTTGTTTTATTCTCACGAGTCTCTCGGTTAGGGAAATCTGGCTGACAAGGTGATTCATATTCATGAGATGATTCCACACCTCTAGCAAAAGGTGTGTTAGAATAAGCGAGATTTCACCGTCCCGGAGGATTTCTGCTTGCTTCCTGCTGCCTTTCAGCTTGCCTTTTTTCCGATCGCGGCGGGATCGGAGTGACCACCTCCCCGCCTTGCAAGGCCCGCCGGAGCAAAGACAGGGTGACATCATGGATACAAAGATGCCCTCTGCCACTACACCCACCAGCCCTTCTTCCCCGGGTTTCAACGTGCCCACAGCTGAGAAGGTCGATGGCTTCCCCCGCAGATCTATGCGCAGGGCTCGCCAGAGGAGGTCCCACAGCTCCTCCCAGTTCAGGTACCAGAGCAGCCAGCAGGAGCTCACACCACTGCCTCTTCTGAAAGGTAAGCAAAGCACAATGTTAAATCATGCTGCTTGTGTATGCACTGAGAGCAGCCGGCGTTTGCATTACAAATAAATGTACAGGCGACTTTACTTTGTTGACTACTTGAGATCCTATTGCGAATTAGATCAGAGTTTAAAACAGTTCATAGCAAAGTTTTCTTGTCTCAGACACAGCCACATGGGGTAGCTTTGTTGTGATGCAGTGTTTGAACTTATTTTTAATATGGAACTCTGGATGTGATCTAAATAGGTATGAACTGGAGATGCTGGTAGGTGGGAACTGGAGGATGAAAGAAAAGAAAAACTGTAGACGCTGCATGCATTGTTTTATATTCCTTAGTGGTTTTGCATAATGCCAAGTCATCATGCAGATATAATGTTCCTCCTACACATGCATTGTTCCCTTCAATTTGCAGGGCTGCACCAGAGGGCGGTCACGTTTCCTGGACAGGTGTATACATTATGAACAGATAGCAATTGCAGTATTATTTCCGAAGCTTTGCGAAGGAGAAAAAACACATCCACAAGTCTCTAGTTTTCACTCAGTGAAGTTCACACAATTCGCTGCATGACATTACCTTACAATAAATGACAATATGCAGGAAGAGAAGCTGACACTAGTCTTAACTGTATATTTCGTATATAGTTAGATGCCTGCTGCTGGATACTGGCTGTAAATAACATCAACTCTACAGTTTGGTCCTTATTATTACTAACCTTTGGCAGGTTTTGTTGTATTTGGGGATGGGCTTTAGACCTCATTGGCTGATAATACAACAAAGCGTTGATTGCCTAAAATGACTTGCAAATAAATAAGCATTCCAAAGGTGAACACATGGTATATGCTCAGGTATAAAACTTCATGTAGAAGCCACGTTTATACAGTGAAGACAAAGATGTTGCATCTCAGCCAGAGGCTGTTCATTCACACAAGTGCTAAATGTAGAATAATATATGAACTACTATACTGTAGGTATCATGGTGAGTGTGTGTGTGTGTGTGTGTGTGTGTGTGTGTGTGTGTGTGTGTGTGTGTGTGTGTGTGTGTGCGCGCGCGCGTGAACAGCAGCAAGATCTATGGTGGCTAGTTTAGGATGCAACGAAAGATCTAAGGATCATCCGAAACTGTATATGTACATAAATCTACAAATTTAATTCAGTAATCCCAACTGTTGTTTCCTTACTAATGGAGTAGGTGCTTGCTTAAATTTTGAATGCAGGCATTATGAAAATAAAGGATGACAGTACACAAAATTGAAAGCAACACCTGTTGGCTTTGGCACTGGGTATGTAGTTTCCCCCTTTAAGGCTAAACTTCAACATGTTATAAAGAGACACTATGTATTAGTGGGGAGCGAGAGCTATTTTGTTTACTTTGCAATGTTTTCATATATGGTAAGATTGTGGCATGTTAGTAGTAGAAAATTAATAACTTGTAACAATAAGAGAAAAGTAAAATGACTTAGATTCTGAAGATGCTAGCCATATAGTTACACATTTGTTAGTTGTGTCTCTATTTTAAAGTTGCTATATTGACATGATTCTGTCATGTGATAATATAACACAGATGTTATTACACTTCTTAAGAGGTTGTGAACCATGCCATGTAGTTGGAAGTTGATTTGCTGCATAGATATATGGCATACTGTAAGAGACCATTGAGAACGTAACATTATATCAATGTCTGAGATGTTTCCTGTGAAGCATAGTAAATTCTGCAGGTGAAGACAATCCAACCATTCTTGCTATAAATTACTTTTTTAGATGCAACAAAACAAGCAGGCTAAGAAACAATTTGCACCCAGTAGCCTTCCAGTTGGATTTTTATATCAGGATATGTTTCCATATGGGAGCAGGACCACAGAAGAAATGAACAGCTATTAAATGTTTATAACTACTTGGTATTACATATATTATGACCTCATGAATTATGGTTTTGGTGCATTGGATCACTTATTATCTGAAGAACTAATGTAATATGCATTTCTAATTATTCTGTTGCCTCATCAAGTTTTACTATGTCAAAACAGTATTATTACTTTTGCAATTGCCATGATTTGTTCTGCATACTAGTAGGTAAAGGAGATTCATTGGGTATACAAAAGCTCTTTCCTGCTGTCTGAGACTCTGTGAGGAATAATATTCTATTTATACGTCATTTTTTCTTCTCTCCCAACATAGCTGTTCTAGTCGCTCCTTTTGCTAAAATAAATGCCTTATAGATGTGCTGCACACAGACCTAAATGCATTTTGTTTATTTCTCTGTGCCAGTCCAAATAATTGTTTGCTGGCTTCAAACATTGTTTATGCTTCTGATAATGCACACATAAGGGTGATGTATTTATGTAAGTTTTTAGTTGAAGTGGATGCTAGAATATGATAGTTATCCATTTATTTGCTAACTGGATAGACTGCCTAGTCTCAAGACCTGTTTTAGTCATGATCAAAGCACAAAGCAAGTAATTAATACGTGATCTAAGCACAAGACACATAAGCTGTCATTATAAACATATTGTGTATGCAAAAGGCAAGTTAGTTACATCCTCATTTGTAATTTATTTAATTAAATGCTACAGTATACTAATGGACAGCATATTGCATCATTTACATTCACTGTTCATATCAAATGTTAATCCATTAATCTACAGTACAAACATTTCATGTGAAGTACACCAGACATCCATGTAATGTTGAAGATTAGAGATAGCACAGAAGACATTTTCAGAAAACAGTATGATGTTTTATACAGAAATGTAACAACTGCAAATTTTTCCTAAAATTAAAAGTTCTACTCCTTAACAAAACTTTCCAGCTAGTATGTTTAACACACTCTCATATAAATGGGTTACAGTTTATTTCAGTGTATGTGTATGCACATGCACATGTGTCTCCCTCACTGATCATCTTGACAGCTGTCTCTTTTGGATTCTTATAACAGGCGCAGTCTCCAGCTTCGTCGTCATGTCTTCTTTCAGGTCTGAATCTGCTTCTGCTGTCTTTCTTCCAGAGCTGCTCTTCTAGATGCCAATCCCTCCCCTCCAAGAATGGCAAATGCCCTACAAAGAGCTTTCATCAACCCTCATTTTATATTGTTTTTATAATTTCAGTAGGTAAACCTGCTCTTATTCTGAAAAGTTTAGCTCTATGCTTTTAAAAATACATGTTGTCAGTGGTAAAGTAACACTCGTGCTTAAAGTGATAGTGTATTATTTGCAACAAATGAACTATAACAGTTCTATATACACTGTTTACATCCATATTTACAAACCTTTGGTCACTTGTACATCACCATTTAACTGTACATGACACTGTACTACATTTGACCCCATAATGGCATAATGGTCAAAGTGTTTACTTCACAGACACAAGTTGCAGGGTTTGAATCTCACCCCGGAAGGGAAATTGGCTAGGCTTAAAATGGCTATCATGGGCAGCTACCCTAGTATTTACTTATGAACCTACAAACTCACAATTTCATCCCCACTGGATAGGCTATATATCTGTGACTGGCTGTCTGCATTGTGATGGATTAAGCCTGGCCTAAGCTGAACTTTGAATTTAAATGACTTCACTGATAAGGCCTATCTGCACAACTCTGTGTTCCCATTTTGTTGATATAGCCATAAAAGGAGATGTGGTCTGTTATTAAAGTATTTCCATGTAGCTAGTATTTTAGGGAGCCAAGCACCCGCTTAATAGATATTATAGGTTCATAGGTTTATACTAGGCTATCTGCCCTAAGGCATTTATAAGCCTAGCCCAAATTTTTGTGGCTTACGCCACCCCTTATATGAAAAAATACTGTGCCCATTAGTTTGTTGTGCCTCTGTCCAGCAGTGACACAGAAATGATTCCCGGGGTAAACCTACTATCTCCCATCCACAGGTCAAGATTTCTCTTGAACAGAGCCAGCGAGGTGCTCTGCCTCACATGGACCGGGATTTTATTCCACAGCATAGGGAGTCTCTGAGTGATAAATCTATCCCTCCAGCACGTCCTATTTATATCCATGCTAAGGTTTAAGTCGCTTGCTCTAGTGGTTTTGGTGGATTTGGATTTTTTGAGGTGGAGCATGTCCATTAATTCCTGGTTGGACATGGCCTTGTATGTCAGGCACATGTCACCTCTGAGCAGATGGTATGCGACTGAATAGAGCTGGAGTTTCTTCAATCTGGCAGCATATGACAGATTTTGGAGTCCCTTTATCCTTTTGGTGAGGAACTTTTGGGGTCTCTCCAATTGCTGCAGATGTCGGGTGAGATACATCCCGAATGGGGCATTGTACTCAATCATTGGTCTGACAAGTGAAGAGTACAGGGAACAATGACCTCACTAGATCTGGATATTACTAGATATTATCTTTCAGTTGCAGAATACTTAGCTTCTGTCTTCTTATAATTCTGATTTGGGATACAATGCTGGGTATTTCTTTCATCAAAAAGTTTTGTGATATCACTTCTCCTAAGCCTGGCTTAGCTGCTTTATTATAGGCTATAAACAGTTTTCTAAAAAAATCAGGAGATGCTAACAAAGTCTCTGAACATAATGATTCCTTTAAATGATAGAAAGTATCATTGGGTTTCACTCATAGTTCTCAACCTCTTAGCACAGAAAATATGTACAAAGACAAAAATAATGGGCATCAAAGCCTCCAAAATAGGTACAAAAGTTATATATTTCTGCTATAAACCTATAAAGTTGCTAAAATAAAAGGTCCTGTGTTACCATGCATTTCTTGATTTGAAGTCTGAAAGTCAAATGCCTGTTATTATTTAATTAATTCAGTCCTCACTGATTTAAGACAAAAATCCAGCAAACCACAAATTTTATGAGGACCAAACCAAAAATATGGACATTCTGCAAAAATCTGGACAGTTGAGAATACATTTTTAGTATGGACTTTGTTTGGTTAAATTGTTTCATTAATTTATCCATTTATGTATGTTGCACTGAAATTTTTAATTGCTTGACCATGAAGTACTGGCAGAGTTGGCACACTATTCTGGATGTAAGTGGAGTTGGCAGGTCAGTGAGTACTTGAGGATAAACGATTGCCCAAACACAGTTTGCCTTTCTCCTTAATTAATGAGATGGTGCTTCTTTTCTCCAT
>NC_056738.1:359056426-359106426 GCF_019279795.1 Protopterus annectens
AGAATTATGAAATGTGACAAAGGGGGTGGGATGTTACTGCTAGATCGAGTTGGTTGTGTTGGAATAATTCTCAACTGTGATGTAAACTCCAGTATCCAAGAACAAGATAAATACAGCATATAGAAGAATAGATTTGTTCTTGGATGATTCTCTTTGCCAACATGTAATTTTACTTAACTACTACAATTTTTTGTCAACAACAATTTGTTATACCTGCCTTATTTGGAATTCGAAAGGTTCATAAAAATATACTAGACCCTCCATACAGGCGGATAGTAGCAGCCCAACGTTCAAAAACCTCCTCCTTGCTATAATGATTGATAGAATATTGAGAAATGTATTCCTGGAAAATAGTCATGTACTAAAAGATCCATGGGATTTTTTAAGTAAATTAAATCAGAAATGTTATCAAGAGAACATCATTTTTGTTAACTATAGAACTGATTGATTTATTTTCTAGTATTCCCATGAAACAGGTCTTGATAAAATAGACACATTTAAAAAATTTGGTTATAAAGCTTTTGGTAGAATTGACAGAGCTTATTTATACAATACATTTATTTATTTTGAGATGGTATACTACCAACAGAAAAGAGGTGTTGCAATGTGAGCTGCATTTGCTCTGATAAAGGCCAACCTTGTAATGTTACTTTGGGAGAACAACTTGCTTTTAAACTCACCATACATGGCCAGTGGGAATTTATATTTACATTGACTAGATATTTTCATTCTTTGGAAAGGAGACCACTTGAACATTGTGGATTTCCTGGCTTATATTAACAATAGTGCTTCTTTTTTTAAAGTTAGCTCGTTCATTTACCACTGACCAGATGAATTACTCTGATGCATCTATTTCTGTTTTAGATAACTCCTTTGTCTCCACAACATTCCACAAACTCACTTTTTAACCACTTAGTCATATTACAAGAGTTGTTACCCTTGAATTTATAAGAAAAACACTGTGAAAGGTCAACTGTTCAGAATGGCTAGAATAAATTCTACCTATGAATTTGTATTAAGGAGAAATAGAAACTGGTAAAATGTTTTTAGATGGAGGTTACCCTTTGGACATTTTGAACAAACTCAGGAAGAAGTTAGAGGGGAATGGGGCAACAAATATATTCCCCTTTTAAGTACCTCTAGTAGACATGAGTCAAGCAGCTTGGTCACCACTGAAAGTGGCACAACAGGTAAGAATTTTAGGAGATCTTTAGTCTTAAAGTAGAAGTATGACACGCATAAAATTCAAGATATAGTAATAAGAAACTTAAAACTGATGAAAGAGTTATTAAGCTAATAGGTGAAGCACCACATTTTGTATTTAAAGTCGAAAGGAATTTGAAAAAGCTTTTTGAAATGAGTAAAACGGTGAGACTTTAACACGGGAGAAAAGTAGAACATGTAAGAGTGGTGCTTGTTAACATTGCTCATACATTTGGAACAGGAGCGCATGGATTTAAATTGCTACTGTTTTTCAAGAGGTATTTCACAAAAAATGTAATTTTAAGATAGTTTGGAATAATTTACATTGCTGTATGCTCAAGCTGCCAAGCTTTTTATACTGGAAAAACAGAAAGGATGTTATATAAATGAATTTATCAATATTATTATGCTATATCAAGGAAAAACTCTAACATGCTTTATATAAGCACACTTTGTAATATAAAAAAATTATAAAGTTCAGCTTTGGAATTATTGAAATAGTTTTACCTGAAGAGAGGGGTGGTCAGTGGGAGACACTCATTCAAAGAGTTAATTTGGCATTTAAAGCTGAATTTTGCATTTCCATCAGGGTTAAATAAGCATATTTCTGTTGCTCATGTGTTGAAGTTAAGAGTAGTGAAGTTATGAAGGTCTAAAGTGGACTATATAGTGTTGATGTAAGAAATAAGTTATAATATTCTTTATACTTTTTAACACTAATTTGTATATTTACTAACAGTCATGCTATGTACACCTTGTGGATTAATATGTGAATAGTAGGTCTAATTGTATTAATATTTTATGAAAGGCCATCTTTTACATGTTGTATTTTTAGTAAGAAATTTGAGTGAATAAATTTAAGTTTTTTAATATTTTGTGGATGCCTTTTTCTTTAAGTGAGTTAATTACTGATTAGCGACATGATTGCCCTTTGAGTTGATTATTGATTAGTCACACGATTGCCCTTTGATATTAATAAGATGCTTTTTTAAGGAATTACTTTTGGTTCTGAAGAAGTCCTATGAGTACCTTTATTTGGACTGAATAAACCCATCTTGTTTTATTTTCCTGCCCACTGTGTCAACTTTCTAGCTCCATTTGCTACGTGAGCTGGTTTTGGTTACTTGTTTTGTTATGCTGCATGATTTAAATGCTCATTTTTGGCTAAAACAGCATTATTGCCCACACCTGAACTACTTACATGAATGTATGGATGCATACATGTATATGTGTTTAATATCATTCATTTACACTCTTAGATAAACAAAATGTGTTTAGACTTTAATTTTCCTAAAGGATTAACATTTTTGAAATGAAATTATGTGCAATTAAAACTTTAACAGAAAATATTGTACCTGTTAGCATAAACTCAGAGTAAATGTTTACAAAGCCTCTGCTTGTAAATGTTTCATCTCCCAAGCCCCAGTTTACACTTATCAAGGGTACCAGAACTTGTCAAAGATTTGGGATGCATGGCTAGGCCTAAAAGGGCCTTTGTGGTTGTTAGTCTAGTAAACACCTATGAACAAGATAGATGTAGATTGTCATTTCTGTTCCTGTCTAAGTAAGTTCATATTAGGATTCTAGTAACTGTGTATTACAGATCTGAAAGCGCTGTCTATGAAAGTTCAGGATTCATGTTGATTTACTGAATATAATTACAACAAATGTCACTTTGGTGAAAACAATTATACCAAAGCAACCTTTGCTGAACATTTGAGACAACTTTGTTTTGCAGATGGACAAGTCCTCCTGCACCTCATACACAGGGAATGTGTACACCCCCAGACCTTACACATACCTACTCCAATATCACACAACGGTGGAGATAAGAAAAAAATCTACTGTCTGTGAAAGTTTTTTTGTGACTGACTTTTTCACTGAACTGATCTTTCATTGTAATGTTCAGCTGATTGACTTGGATCTTAAAAGTTTGAAATCTGTATATTATATTTTCAGATGCCATATTCTGTAGCAAAGATAAAATTCATTTGATTGCATTTAAGCCCTTCACAGAATATATGAAATTGCACTAACTAAAATAAATGTTTCAAAGTTTGTCTTACATTATTATCTAGCCATTTTTTACTTTTTTTGAATTTCTGCATTGTGAAATAATGATTTTTACAATACATTTCAAGCATACACAATGCTGTTTATAAACCCACATGCAGAAGGGTAATCTTCATATAGTAAAACGTGCAGATAACTACTGAAATTGTACAGAACATTAGGCTCATGACCTAGAAGCAGAATAGTTCTGCATCATTACAGCTTATCAAGGTAAAAGTCTGAGAAAAATAAGAGTGGTGGGCAGTTATGGTTGCAATTTAATAACATACAGCTGAGAATGTCAAGGTAGGCTTATTAACAAAGGCGTCTTTATCTCTGCTTGTGAGAGTATTGCAGTTATAAGAATGTCATGTGTAAACACATTTCAGAATTGAATAGGGGAAGCTAAAACAAAAAAGAAAAGGGAAAGGTATATGTTAATGTTACTTTTAGAGATATGCGGTAAAGCATAAACAGTTTAGTAGGGATAATTCTAGATTTTTTTGAAAGAAGAAAAAAAATGAGAAAGTACTAAAGAAGGCCTTACTACATGAAAATGTTTTAATGTATTTTAGCAAAGAAGAATTATAACAAGATATTAATTTTCACATCAATACCTTTGTTTTGTCTTTTTCTAGTAAGGGATTCCCATCATGTAATAATGCAGTAATGGAACCAAATGCTTCTACTATGAATGAATGAAAGTGAATGCATTGAGGATCAGAATCCTTGTACTACATTCTCCAAAAACATCTATCTGAAAAACATTTTTTAAGTGATTGTGCAGTGGGGGGGGGGGGGTCAAGCTTGCCACATCTGCAAATGTATATATATCAACTCTGAAATTGAACTTACTCAAAAAGGGGGAACATTCACCCAAAAGAAAATCAGTTCTGGCACAACTCACCACCAGTGATTTCCTATGGAGGAACTGTAACTGTTGGTGAGTTGAAGCTTGGGCAGTTGAAGCTCAAGAGTTCAGCCTTCATCCACCAGTAGGATAACCAAACCAAATATCAAGCTCAATATTTTAAAAGAATAGAGTTGTAGGTATAAAATTCGTATCTTCAGTATATAGCCAGTTGATTTTTTTTTTAACATAAAAAAATACTGTAAGTAGGCAATGCATATCCCTTAAAAGATTCAAGGATAAGCACATGTCATTTCCATTTAATAGAAGTAGAAAATCATCTTTTTAGAGGACTGGATGTTGCCAAAGGATACATTGCTGTAGGGTCACATAAATAGAAGTATGAAAGCTTATTATAAGCAATTATATATAAACAAGAGAAGCCTTAATAGGATGATGTACTGGACTTTTCCTTTTACAGGAAGGTACTGATATGGCAAGCAATGAAGGAACGGAAGGAACAGAGTCATTCATTCATTAAAGCATATAATACATTTCAAAGTTGGACTTTTAGTTCTCAAATGGTGGCTGGTAAAACATAATAGTAACAATAATAATAATAATAACTTTTTTTAACCAGCTGCTCATTCTCAATTAGTAAGTGAACATACTTCATGTAAAGTAGCACATTTATGTCCTGTGTCTTCTAATATGAGACATGTCTGTACTGGTTGCAGAATATTAGCAGCAAAGGCCAAGAAATGTGGTTTTGTAATCTGAAATCAATGAGATTCATACTAGCAGTGGCATCTAGACGACCAAAATAAAATAACATTATAATAATGTATCTAACCAGAATTAAATGTTGTATGGTCTAGAGCAAAAAAGAAAAACAAGCATTGGATTAAAATCTTTCTGTAGTAAATGTTAAAAGGTGCTTGGGATTTTCTGGGGCATATTTCAAAGTAAAAAGGACACATTTTTTTGCTGTCATTCTTGTGGCTCATGCTCAACGTGACACTATGTGCTGAAAAGTAAAATCTACAATATTAGGGTATTAGTTACGTGTAAAACTGATTTTATTATTTATTTAGCAACCCGCATTTGTGGGGTCCTTTTATGTGAGGCAAATGTCTTGAATATTCAGGCAATACATTTTGCTCCATATCAGTGATATTCAATGTAGAAGGCATTACAACCTCTTTCACAAAAAATGTCTGGAACAACCTAAGGCTATTTTAGCAGTTGCTATTGCTCCTAATAATGTTAGAAGACGTTAATGTTCGGCTATCAAAAAACATATCCTCAGATAGCTAAATATCACACATAAAACATCTAAACAGTAAATTATTGAACATGGCTTACTTTAAAAATAGATGAATTGAATGGCCATAGTTGGCCAACAACCAGGAAGTACCTGGTTGCATAAGTAAGTGAAGGAAACCTTTTAAATTTGCCCTATTCCCCACTGTAGTGTGATCTTGGAGTTGGTGTATATAGTTAGGAGGGGTATGTGTGTGGTAGGGGGTTGCGTTCGCGATGTTGGCCAACTATGGCCATGTATAAATTATAACATATATGTAAATATTGTTTGTAACAGTAATGTAAATAATCCATTTTTAAATAGAACACTATCTCTTCAACTGTAGTAAGTGTTTAGCTAAGATGGACTTGTTACTTTACGACTAGATAATTATCTGGCTGTATCAGTAAGAGTAGGTTTCCTTAATAATGTTTTGGACTTAATATAAAAAGAGGGCCAGACAGAAAGCATTTAGTCTTTGTCCAGAGGATGGATATAGGAAAGAGAATCTGCTATAGTAGAAAACAAGCTGTCATTTTTTGCCAAAGGACTCCAGAAACAAAGAGAGCTACGAACAGAGACTGTTTCCTAGTAGTACAAGACTGAAGAAAATTCAATTAAATTACACAATTTTATTTTCTTTGACAGAACCTGCCTTATTGGTACGTGTATATTATAAACTGCACTATTTTTGTAAAGAGGTGATCTCAGCTTAATTACTGCTCTGTATATATGTATATGGTTGTACTTTATTACATCAACTTTCCGTAACATCAAACTGCATTGGTTGAACCCATATGATCCAAGTTATGAAATATTGAAAGCTACACAAATACAAAACACTGTTTTTGCGGGGGGGGGGCAAGACCCCTGCACCCTTCACATCCAAGGATGTAGCCAAGCATGCTCTATGTACTGTAAAGATTACAATTTTTGATGAATGTGTTTGAAACTCTGGAGATTTGTCAAGCCATATTATGTCTATAACTGCCTAGATTAATGCCTCTTAAAACATGTATATTGCTTATAGAGAGGATTGCAAATCTAAAAACAATATCGCTAATAGTTTTTGACTGAGTAGTTAAAAAATGTTACATACGTTACATTTGGGTAGTTAACAGCTTGAGTGATATGCCCATTTTTTAAATGCCAGGTAGATTGGGGGGGGGGGGTAGCAATAAACCACTGGGAGTACGAAATGGAATTCACTGGCTATACCCCTGCTCACATCCCCTGATAATTATTCATATCAAATCCGAGATCACACTAGAGTGTGGAAAATGGCAATTTCTCTTTTCCCTAAATAGTTCAATATTTCAGAATGTTAATCACATGGTATTAACCATATGCAGAATGGCAAACTGCATATAGTATCAACCATAAACAGTTCACCATTCGGAAGCCTTGATAATCTGAAGGGGACCATAAGCTAATCACCCTTGACATTCACATCCCACCCCCTTTAAGGAAACCTTCGTAAAACTTCTCCAAAGCCAACTTCATGCTTTTCAAGTCAGAAGTAACAAACTTCAAGACACCCATGCAGATAGGAACTGGAAGTTCAAATTCTGAATCCTACACTAAAGTGCTGTAACGAGCACATTCACTCGTGCATGGACCGAGTCATCCCATATAGAACCAAGAAACTGTCCTCTAAAAAAAGGAAGCCAATCTGGTGGTCCCCTGCCATGAACAAGCTGTACATCAGAAGGAAGAAACTGTTGCAGAAAAGAGGAAGAACCCAGTATTCAAAAAACTCCCTCATCAGCCTCAGTAGAAAGCTGAGATCCGTCATAAAATCTTCCAAAGCTAGTTATGAAAACAAAATTGCCAAATATTCCAAAGACAACCACAAGGCATGCTATAGCTCTGTCAAGAATCTAAATGGTAATGGTCAGATCTGCTCTGAGCTAGAGGATAATGGCGCTGGATATACTGACCCCAAGGGTATTGCTAATATCTAGAGGATAATGGCACTGGATATACTGACCCCAAGGGTATTGCCAATATCTAGAGGATAATGGCACTGGATATACTGACCCCAAGGGTATTGCCAATATCTAGAGGACAATGGCACTGGATATACTGACCCCAAGGGTATTGCCAATATCTAGAGGATAATGACACTAGATATACTGACCCCAAGGGTATTGCCAATATCTAGAGGATAATGGCACTGGATATACTGACCCCAAGGGTATTGCCAATATCTAGAGGATAATGGCACTGGATATACTGACCCCAAGGGTATTGCCAATATCTAGAGGATAATGGCACTGGATATACTGACCCCAAGGGTATTGCCAATATCTAGAGGATAATGGCACTGGATATACTGACCCCAAGGGTATTGCCAATATCTAGAGGATAATGGCACTGGATATACTGACCCTAAGGGTATTGCCAATATCTAGAGGATAATGGCACTGGATATACTGACCCCAAGGGTATTGCCAATATCTTGGCAGATTCAGTGCCAACTGCACCCCCCTCTCACCCCCTAAAGGGCCCATCTCAATACCAAAAGAATACCAAATTCCAGTAATCATGGCCACTCAGGTAAAAACTGCACTCTTCAAAGCCAAGAATACAGCATCAATGGGACCAGATGACATCCTGGGCTGTGTACTGCATGAACTACAAAATGAACTGGACCTCACCTATGTGTCATGTTTAATCATAGCCTCACCTCAGGCTTTGTGCCCACAGAGTGGCGCACAGCTACAGTCATCCCACTGCACAAGGGGGGGGGTCCACTTTGGATCCCGGGAACTACCATCCCATCAGTCTGACAAGCCTGATCTGCAAGGCCATGGAACGTATTATCATGGAACTTATAAACAACGACATTGGCAACCTTCAAACACTGGATCCAACCCAGTTTGAGTTCGTGACGGGCCAATCTTGCCTGTTGAACCTGATCGGCTTCTTCGAATCAGTCTCCAGCGCCGTGGATGAGGGTAAGGTGGTTCACACAGCCTACTTGGACCTCACCAAGGCTTTTGATCTGGGATCATAGATAAACTTACTAAGCTGGGCATTAATCCCTACATCACTTGATGGGTTGCAAACTGGCTAATTGACAGAACACACACTCTAAAAGTAGCCAACTCCAAATCCAGCTCCAGACAAGCAACAAGTGGTGTACCACAGGGTTCTGTCCTGGGACCACTCATGTTTGGTATCTACTTCTCTGAAGTACAGGCCAGCACTAAGGGACTCTGGCATACAAAGTTCACAGATGACTGCAAGCTGGGAGCCATTATTGAATCCCCAAATGATGTGGATATACTACAAAAAGGCCTTACCGAAACAGATGGCCTGGTGCCAGAGACATGGGCTCAAGTTAAATGACAAAAAATGTATAGTTGTACCCTTTGGAAAAGAACATGTACCTGTGAACTACCACATAGATGGCAGTACACTAAACACCAAAAGTATGATAAAAGACCTAGGGACACAGGTGGACAGTGGTCTCACCTTTGATAACCACATAGCCACAACAGTTAAAAAAATCCTTCTACGTGCACACCTTATCACTAAGGGTTTTTCATCCAGGAAAAAAGGAGGTCATTGTCCCTCTGTACTCATCCCTCATTAGACCCATTATAGAATACAATGCCCTGTTTGGTATGTACCTCACAAGACATCTGCAACAGCTAGAAAGGCCACAGAAATACCTCACAAAAAGAATGACAGGTCTAAATCAGATGCCTTATGCTGACCGTCTAAAGAAACTCCAGCTATACTCTGTCACATATCGCCTACTCAGAGGTGATCTCTGCCTAACATACAAGCCCATTTCAAACCCAGAGGTGATGGACATGCTACACTTAAAGAAATCCCAATCCCTCCTTACCACACACTCCAGGGATCTTAACCTTGTCATCACAATGAATAGAACATGCTAGAGGGATAGGTTCCTGACCCAGAGACTCCCATACTCTGGAATAGGCTGCCCATACATGTCAGGCAGAGCACCTCAATGGCCCTCTTCAAGAGGAACCTTGACGATTGGATGGGAGAAAGGAAATTCACTCCGGTGATCACATTAGTAGCCCTGCTAGACAGGGGTCCAGGAAAGTAAACATTTGTGGGAAGCAAAAGCCAGGCAATGTTATGGCTAGGCTTGTACAGGCCCTAAGGCTGACAGCCTAGTACCTACCTATGATATATATATATATATATATATATATATATATATATATATATATATATATATATTTATATGGGATCCGTACAGATCCCCGAAGACAAAATCACCGAAACTAATTTCGGTTTGACATACTTGCGCAAAAGGGTTTTTCACCGAAGAAGCACTTTCGCGTAAGTATACCTGTTTGCAAGACCGCACTATGGTATGGATAAGGAACATTCCTTTTTCCTCACTGCAGTGCTGTCTCGGAGTGAGACTATTAAAGTAGGGAGTTGCATGGCATGCAAAGCCCCCCCTGCATAAACGTAGATTTCTTTTTTTTTTTTTAGCATATATTAACGAAAGCATTTTTTCGGTGAAAGCACTTTCATTAATATATGTTCGGTGATTATGGATTCGGGACTTTGCACATTCGTGCATAAGTCCTAGATCCATATATTGTTTTTCTTTTCAGCTTTTCTCAGTTAGAGGTCACCACAGCAGAACTCCGGTCCACTAATGATTGGCAGTAGATTTTTTTATGGTGCCGAGTTGCCAGCCCAACACCCAACCTTCAGCGAAGGCACGCCCACTCACGCATGTCTTCCGGAGGCCACTCGACCACGGGGAGGACATGCAGACTCCACACAGAAGGCACTCCAGCCGTGAATCGAACAGGAGAACCTCTTGCTGTGAGGCAACGCTACCGCTGTTGATCACCGCTGCTTCTATATGTAATATATATATATCTATATATATATGTGTGTGTGTGTGTGTGTGTGTGTGTGTGTGTATATATATATATACATATATATATATATATATATATATATATATATATGTATATAATATATATATATATATATATGGGTTCCATACAGTAGATCGAATTTTTACTAATTCGAAATAGTGCATGGAATGCTCACTGCAGTGAAAGTGCACTTAATCGAAAGTGCACTTACGCGAAGTTCAGTACAGTGAACGGGTGTTTTACTGAACTTTCGTGCAGTACTCACAAACCTTAGGGTTAGGGCACGGGTCATCGTAATGGGATAGCAGGGCTATCCCCTTACCATAACCCGTGCCCTAACCCTAAGGTCCATGACGACTGCAGTGCAGTGAAGGACATAGTAATGTCCTTCACTATGGTGCGATAGTCACAACCCTTAGGGTTAGGCATGGGTTAGGGTAAGGGGATAGCTTTACTAACTATCCCCTTACCCTAACCCGTGCCCTAACTCTAAGGTCTGTGACTGTCACACCATAGTGGAGGACATAGCTTGTTTTTTATGTCCTCCACTGTGCTGTGGTGTTTTCAGTGAAGTGCACTTACGCAAAAGTTCACTTTCGTTAAAGTGAACTTTCACAGAAGTGAAGCTTCCTATTACAAGTTCGAAGTAGTGAACTTTCATTCTTGTAATAGGAATCCAGGTATATATATATATATATATATATATATATATATATATATATATATATATATATAAAATATATATTATGTAACAGTGGCTCCCTATCACTTTGTCAAAAGTTCAAATCTTCGAAGATGATATGGCCAAGACCATATTGCTGAAGATTCGAATTGCTGACAATTGTGTATTGGGATCACCATACAGTACAGAACCCATGATTTGCCATTTTCCTCTCTGTAGTGTGATCGAGGAGTTGGTATATTTAAGTCGTAGGTGGTGTGGGGGGTGCAGGGGGGCTTGTCCACCTGCAAAAACGTACTGGTAAGTTGTTCTGTATTTTTATCACTTTTTCAGCAATTCAAATCTTTGGCGATATGGTTTCGGCCATATCGTTTTCAGAGATTTGAACTGTTGGCTAAGTGATAGTGATCTGTAGCAGTATATGTGGGTCAGTGACTTTTTCTGAAACATAGTTAGAAATATAAACAGATAGTAAATATTTGGGAATTAATTACTGTTCCCTCAAAGGTGAGATAAATGGGTATTAATGGCAATAGTCTACTGAGTGGAGACATGCGTAAATGGGCATACCTTCATTGAAGGTTGTGCATCAGGGCTGGTAACGCGGCATGTAAAAATAAACTACCATTCATTAGCGGACCGGAGTTCCATTGTGGTGACCCCTAACCGGAAAAAGCCGAAAGACACAACAAAAAAGTGAGTCATGTTCATTGGTTTAAGAATGTGGAGGAGAAAGCTTGAGAAACACAGGAATGGAATAAAATGCAAGTCAAACCATTTCTGTTACATGTGCATTTTGCTATGTATTGAAGGTAATTATGGATATTTTTGTCTTGAAAGAAAAGAAAAGTAGTGACTTATCTGCAAGATTACAGAACTGGGGAGTGTAAAGAAGATGTGATAGATAACCATGTACTGTTATTTGCCTGATTCCATCTATAGCTAAGAGTACACAGAGTAAATTGAAAATAAATGGATAAACTGACATTTTGACGTGTTCTTCTGTTATAACATTTTATATCAAACTAAGCAGTAACCCTGTTTTACGTTTATGTTTCAAGTTGTTTCTGAACAAGACAACAGGTCAAAGCATTAAATCTTACATTTATTTTCTATTTGCTGCATGTGTTTATATAACCTACCTTATCCTGATTCCAGGTTGTATTCTAAAGAAGTAAGTATTTTTTATCTGTGACATTTAATGTTTGAACATCCTGCATGTTGTAATTACTGGGCACTATCAGCTCAGCAGCTTTTACTGCTGCTGCCATTGTACACATTTGCTTCTCCCACAGGAGTGCAATATTTGAATTTGAATTCCACTTCAAATTATATATTTTTAAATTTAACAGGAATTTGGAGTCCCCTTGTGTATGGTGGTGACATGGTGGCACCCACTTTCGAACACAGGTGATAGCCCATCTTGTCATTTTGCTGTCATCCCCTGTTGTAAGCAAGTAATAGCCTGTGTGTCTTGGACATATTTCCCTGCTGGACTATAATACACTGTAAAATGCATCCATTGTGTATTTCATTTTGATTTCTATGTGGATCGCTGTGACTTCTACTGGTCTGAATGTGATTATGTAAACATTAAAGAAACTGTGGATGTTATTTATGCATTGCTTTCTACCTACTATGAGTTGGGCCTGGAACTACAGAATTAGTAAAACCTTAAGTCTGTAAGTCCAGTGATATACCATGCTGTCTGGTCATCTTTGAGGATTACATTTTTTTTCTAACCATGATAAAAAAGGAGTTGATCTCCCCTTTATACTGGAAACCATCACTTCACCTTCACAGCTTGGAAAATGTTTACCCATTCTTCGGCCTTCCTTTTATAACTAAGGTTATTGAAAATCTGCTTTATGCACAGATGTATTTCAACCTTACATTTTATGATATACTGAATTCTAATTTAAATTCAAAACACAACACTGAGCTTGCTCGAATAAGGTAATTAATGACTTTCATTTGGTGAGGGATTAAAGTTTATATCTGAGCTTTGTCTTCCCTGATCTCTTGGTTGCTTTTGGCATTGAGGGTCATAATATCTTGACTGAATGCCCTCAATCCTACTGTAATTTAACTTTACCAGTACTCGCATGCTTTGCTTTCTACCTCTGCATTTAATACTCGGGGTATAGTTTCTTGTTGTGATGATCTGTAGGGTGCCACTGGCTCATTCTTAGCTTTGTTATTATACACAGTGCATATGCTACTAATGAGAGAGATTGCTGATGGTACAGTTGTACGTTCTTAATCCTATGCTTATGATATTTAGCTGCAAGTCTCCTTTTCTCTGAAGCATACATCAGATTTTAGTTAAAGACCAAAAGACTTCTTAGATACTATCAGGCAGATGAAGCATACTAGCCATCTGAATTCTGAAACTTATCCTGATGAAGACTGAAGTAATATTCATGCTTGCTACCGTTAATGCCTCATATGTGCCTTTCTCCCTTTATTTTTTTGTGGGGAGAAGGCATAATTTTTCACCTGCAAAAATTGTAAATGACTCTTGACAGCTTGATACTTCAGAACAAGATGTTAGCTGTTGTCAAGTGTTACTTTTTTCTTTTCTTTTTAGGGATATTGCTCATATCAAGCACCTAATTCCATTTTTGGACCTTGCAGCAATGATTCATACACTCATATCTTTTCATCTCAACTCACTTTTCTTTGCTGTTGTGGAGGGTAATTTTGCCTGGCTGCTACACCTGACTAGTTCCACGACCAGGCTTTTGACTGATGTTCTTGTACCAGGCATATTATTGCTGTGCTGTGGGATCTAGAACATTTAGTGGTTGCATCCAGATCAAGTTTTACAAGCTTAGTTTTAACCTTCCATGCCATTTACACCCTGAGTTCTGATTATGTATAGGGACTCATGTTGCCCTTCTCAATACACAGACCAGTTAGATTGCAAGGGATTAGGCTGCAGATTGTTCCCAGGACTTGTTTAGAGGATCTACATTGCAGTCATTTGCCTGTCTTGCTCGTTTCTGTGGAATCAGCTGCCTTACCTGGTATGAATATGCAGTACTGGGGCATCTTTCAGAAGGTTCCTTAAGTATCATCTTTTTTTGAAAAAAGTCTAAATTATTAAAAAGAATCTAATATTTTCAGACTATTACAATTACACATTTGTTTCAGTTAAATTGATATCCATGTTAAGTTTGCATGTTTATGGATTTTCACTGCCATGTACAGTGTCTCAGCTTCGAGAAATATGCAAAGTAAACTGCCACACTGGTTTAGGACTGCAATGCTCCTCTGTATTATGCATATTAACAGTTACCAGACTAAGATAATAATAATAATAATAATAATAATAATAATAATAATAATAATAATAATAATGTCTACCTCAGGCTGCAGTAATATCACACTGTTTATTTCTTTTTAGAATTGACCAATGGCTTTATGGCATTTTCTTTGGGAATAAATTACCAGTTTACTCATTTCTGGTAATTATATATATATATATATATATATATATATATATATATATATATATAAAGTCTAGTTATTTTAGATTTTTGCAATGAAAAATTAACCAAGTTTCAATAATTTCTTTTAGAAAATGCAAACTAAAAACTGATTAAAAAACTATTTTCAGCGTCTTTGATTTCATGTGTTAAACCCTAGTCTGATGTTACAATCTTACTAAAAGAATTTGCCTGTCACTTTGTGATTTTTTTCTGCAGATTATATGAGATGCTTTGAAGATATCAATATTCAGAATAATTACGATTATTTAGGGTTTTTGTTGTTGAGATAGGATGGTTACTTAAAAAATTAGTTTGAAATATTATAATTAATTGTTTTGGGTTTGCATTCATGAGCTCGAGTGATACACAGAATAATATAACTCTAAGTCTGTACTCAGATTCACAAAACAAAGGTCTCAAGTGGAACATGTAATTTATTTTATTTGTAACTAATTAAATAAACTTCTAGATTTGTCAAGGAAGTTAATACGCTGTGGTAGAGGCTGGAGTAAGTTAAGATTAAAAACTATGTTTTATAATTATTGGTAAGAAAGGACTATAAGAACATATAGAAATAAATTGCTAACTTTTTATGAATACAACATTTATCTTTTATAGAGCCTTAATGAAGATGTTTAAGAATGAAAGCAACATCTGCATTTATGAGGATTTCTGGAACTTTGGAATTGTACTAATTTACTTGTGGAAAGGTTGCAAGATCTTGTTTCTTTGCATAGTGCTGTTACCAATTATTAAACCTTATTGGTCAAAATACTGAAATAGTATATTTATTTTGTATATCTTTAGATTCAACTTTTCACTAAAGAAAAAATATATACTCAAAGTTCATCCTAGTCTTTTTCATGGGATGTCTTTTCCCAGCATTTTGTAACCATGACAGTGACATACATTTTCTGAGAGCTGAGACCTCTTTAGATAGCTGTCAGAGTAAAAATTATGGTTGGGTTTTACTTTTATTAATTTAGAAATGTCCAAAAACAGAAAGCAAAAACTGAGAGAGCATAGGTAAAATACTGAACTAGTTAATAAAACAGTATAAATTTAGTACACACTTGTGCATAACAGTATATTAATGCATTCATGTTACCCTAAAGTATCATCTTTATTATTTTGATTCAATAATAACCATAAACACAATATGTGGAATGCACTGGAGAGCTATGCAAGTCACAGACTTAATAAGGGTCATAGTTGTTGAGTGAGTGGGAGGTCAAGACCAGGTGGAATAGGTTAGAGTCCTACTTCTGCTGTATTAATGTCATGCCAGTCTAAAATCTGCCTATAATCAACTAATCAAAACCTGTAGTACAAGTGAAGTTTAGGGACTGAAGGCTGGATATGCAAATTATCTTTTATATGCATTTATGTGTACATGGAAATTCTTAAAATCAAGGCTAATCATAGAATTATTAGTGTTTAGCAGTTATCTGAGATAAATTGTATTCAGTGTGCTGTGAAAAGTTTTTAGCTAAAATTAAGGCAGAATTATATTCTTTCATGGAATGCATTTGCAGGAATATAGCTTTTTGACTGATCTGCTTATAATGAGATGCTCTGAACAAAGCATTTTATTTCTTGGAGTTATATGGTTTGTTGAAACAGTATTAACCGAAGCTAACTTAAATGAACCAGCTATCTAAAAACGCATCATGTTATTGGCCATTTCATATGAGCTAGTCTGTGCTCTCTGAAACTGTCATAGCAGCAAGTTTGCTGTTTCCTAAATGTTATGGTAGTCTTGGAGTTAGGTATGTAAGCTAGTGGGTGTATGAGAAGCAGTCGCACATGTAAGTGTTAACTGACTTCCCACATAATGACCTATTTTGGTAATGTTTGGTGCATTCAGCATTCTGCTGGCGAATTAGTTTTAATCTGCTGGGTTTTCTGAGTCATGATTTAACAAGGTGTGCCATGGGGAAACTTCATGTAATCATTATTCATTTTTAATATATAGGCACACAGCATGAGTTTTGACAGCAACACTTTTTAGATTCCCAAATTATAAAGAAATATAAAAGAGACATTTTGCCAATCCATTTTAGAAGGAGCCTACCTTTATAATATGTTTAATTGTTTAATAAAGGATGGAGGCCTCATGTCTGTGTCATTTCTTTATATGGTATTTGCATAGCTCCATTTGTTTGCAGACATCAGTTGCGACCCAGTCTTCACTCTTTCTTCACTATAGCTGACTCTGCTGGTTGGCATTTTTCTGGTTGGAGCAGCTTACTCCCTTAGCTGATTACCAAGCAGGCAGCCAAAAGAAGAAGAAGTGGGAGTAGTCTGGTTTATGCCAGAAAATTACATATCAGGCAAGCAGTCAAGATGACAGCTGGATGTTTTGGTAACAGTGCTTTGTGAGAGCAGCAGGATACTCAGCAAGACAGTATAGGTTTTATTGTTCTGTCCAAATGCAAGAATGATTTGTGTTGCTGTTATATGTACCATAATCTCATTTTCTTCCAAAGTATGATTGCTTCGTTTGACACTATCTTCTCCATTATTTGTGTCAAATTGTGCTGAATTGATATACCCTAAAAGCGATGATATCTCTCCACTGATTACTCATAGTTTCTTATCTTGCTTCCCACACAGGGGAGGCCACCCACTGTAACAAATTGTTGTTTTTATGATATTGTTTTTCCATTTTCTGTATATTAGGTCTTCTGAGTTTGGCATTTTAGCTTTGGTGTTTTAGTGTTTGTGTGAGTATGTGTGTGTGTATATCTATATCTATATATCTATATATCTATATTTATATATATATATATATATATATATATATATGTGTGTGTGTGTGTATCTATATATCTATGTGTGTATATCTATATATCTATATCTATATATGTGTGTGTGTGCACACACACACACACACACACACACACACACTATATATATATATATATATATATATATATATATGATACACACACACAAACACACACATATATATATATATATATATATATATATATATATATATATATATATGATACACACACACACACACACACACACACACACACATATATATATATATATATATATATATATATATATATATATATATATATATGATACACACACACACACACACACACACACACACACACACACACACACACACACACGGTAAGAAGCATGAGGGATTGTACCTTATCTCCCAGAAACTGAGATTCCTTAGCCATAAATGTAACAAATCATTAACCTGCAGAAACATAAACACCTCTACATGTGGCCTACTTGTACAATGAAAATGCAGTTGACCGACGCCTAATACATGGCATGGTCCTACTAATTTTCCACCATGAAGCCTTAGTAAAGACTTCATGTAAGCTGAAAACAATAATGGAACCCTAAGGCAAACCTGTTTTGCCCTTGTCTTAAAGTCCATTTAATCCCGCTTTATGCATTAATTATAATACAAGAACATGCCCTCCCAAATTCTCCCAAAAATATTCATAGAGTGCACAAACAGTACTCAAATCTGCCAATAAAGTCTAACAAAATCCTTTGAAACATTGGCCGTTGGGGCCAAACAAGGAGAGACTGGGGTCACAGTGTGGAGAATAGCAGGAGTCACTGCTGTATTCAGGCACCCTAAACAGACAGTGGGTCATCTTTTATTAGTGCCTCTTTTAATCCTACCTGCTGTTATGATCACAGTGTGCTACAGAAGAATAGTAAATGAGTGTTGTTGCTGCATTCAGGCACGCTCAACAGATAGTGAGTCATCTTTTATTAGTGCCTCTTTTAATCCTACGTGCTGTTATGACCACAGTGTGCTACAGAAGAATAGTAAATGAGTGTCGTTGCTGTATTCAGGCACCCTCAACAGAGAGTGGGTCATCTTTTATTAGTGCCTCTTTTAATCCTACCTGCTGTTATGATCACAGTGTGCTACAGAAGAATAGTAAATGAGTGTCGTTGCTGTATTCAGGCACCCTCAACAGACAGTGGGTCATCTTTTATTAGTGCTCTTTTAATCCTACGTGCTGTTATGACCACAGTGTGCTACAGAAGAATAGTAAATGAGTGTCATTGCTGTATTCAGGCACCCTCAACAGACAGTGGGTCATCTTTTATTAGTGCTCTTTTAATCCTACGTGCTGTTATGACTACAGTGTGCTACAGAAGAATAGTAAATGAGTGTCATTGCTGTATTCAGGCACCCTCAACAGACAGTGGGTCATCTTTTATTAGTGCCTCTTTTAATCCTACGTGCTGTTATGACCACAGTGTGCAACAGAAGAATAGCAAATGAGTGTCATTGCTGTATTCAGGCACCCTCAACAGACAGTGGGTCATCTTTTATTAGTGCCTCTTTTAATCCTACCTGCTGTTATGATCACAGTGTGCTACAGAAGAATAGTAAATGAGTGTTGTTGCTGTATTCAGGCACCCTCAACAGACAGTGGGTCATCTTTTATTAGTGCCTCTTTTAATCCTACCTGCTGTTATGATCACAGTGTACTACAGAAGAATGACAAATTATTGAAACTGTTTTTTGCTTCCTTTGACTCTGCTTCTTCACAAACATCTTCTAAAGTGATCTGCTGTAATGGGATAGTTAGAGCTTACAGTTTCATCTCTTAAGCATTTCTGAATGTAACCCCCTGCCCTAATTTGAACTAAGTGCTCTCATCACTCCTTCATATGAAGAATGCATATAACTTCAGAAAACTATCTGTGGATTACCATTGCTCTAAGTTAAGTGAGTGCCACCTTAAGAAATGAAGTAAACAAACTCCGTTATTTTGAACACTTGCAGAAAAATAATGTCAGCCATGCAGACTAGAGGGGAGCAGTCTCAGTACCCCATAAATTATTTGCTGTTTTTTTATGGAAAGCATGACATATAAAACTTGAAAATGTCACTTCTTAACCTGAAACAGAGAATTAAAATCCTACCTTATTCCTTTCAAGAAGCAATGCCCCTGTGCCTTCTTTGAAACTATGTACACAGATAGGGTCAGTGTAAGTACTGGATCTTACAGAAGAATGTTAAGCTGCTTCGTTCAGATTGAATTACAAACTATAAAATGTACTCTCTTATTTTTATAAATATCCACAGTATACTCTATCTTGTGAACAGCTGTTCAATATACAAGTGTGATTTTTCCCTTACTACTCAGGTAACACTAGTTCATAAATTTTAGTATGTTAAGGCATGGCAAAAAAAACCTTGCAGATTTTCACCTTGAGACTCTGCAACAGTCATATGGCAGTACCTGTAATTTAAACATGGGATATGTTATTTTATATTATCAACACTTACTCAGTATTCTGACAGGTCAAATATTTACCAGAAAGTTGTTATTAATGATGTGCATAAATATAATAACTCAGCTAAAGTTCCTAAGAACTTGTTCAAATATTTATTTCTGTTAGCTCAGTAGCAGAGCAAAAATCCCGTTTAAGTGGGAAATCACCAAGATGCATATACAAAAATTGATGAAATGTGTCATTCTGCATTTTGCTTTGAGGTGAGTTTGGCTTTTCCAGAGTAGTTTTTCTTTTCACCTGATCTTCCATTCTCACCATGGACTATGGTGGCTGCAGGTTGGCTGGCAGGTAGAGTGCAGTGGAGGTTGCTGATGCTGGTGTTTTACAGATTGCATGTGCTTTTTTACAGATGTTGATAAGATCTCTACAGTAAAGAAAGGCCAGCAAGTGCAAATTGTTGTTTGGAGACAGTATAACAACTCTCATGTGTTTGTGGTGTTGTTATAACAGCTGACACCAAAGGCAATATGCATAACACTTCTGGGCTAAGGGGGTGGTTCTGATGTTGGCTGTCTTTCGCACAACTGCCAATATAATGTACAATGTGTACAAGTAAAAAAAAAAGTAGACCTTTGTAGTTTTACCAGGACATGCACCAGGCCACACCATTTTACACCCAGGACACATGCCATGCCCACAGTGTGTTCAGTGTATCATGATTTTTTGTTTTACTGAAAATCTTAAACAAGTTAGCAGAATGCTCCAAAGTTAACAATTTAAAAGTGAATCACATTTTTCACAGTGAGTGAGCCTCCCTCAAACCTCTGAAAAGCCCTTAAACCTCCCTTGCTTACTCTACGACATCCCTTTATTCTTCTGGTGTACCTTTGGGACCTCTCTTGTTACTGCCTTTCTTTTATTGCATTTTTTATTTCGGTTTTCCTTTGCCACTGCTTTGCTGCATTTTTATTTCATTTTGCATTTGGCCTTGTTCATAGGTTTATAGGTAGGTACTAGGCTATTGGCCCTGGGGTCTATACATGCCCAGCCAAAAAGGTATCCTGGCTTTTGCCACCCAAGAAAATTATTTTCCTGTACCACTGTTGTGCAGAGCCACAGAGATGATCCCCGGGGTGAGTTTCATATTTCCCATCCAATCATCAAGATTTTTCTTGAAGAGTGCTAATGAGGAACTTTGTTTGATATAGATAGGTAGTTTGTTCCAGAGTATGGGAAGTCTCTGGGACAGGAATCTGTCCCTCCGGCATGTTCTGTTTATTGTGGTTACAAGGTTTAGGTCCCTAGAGCGTGTAGCTCAGAGCGATTGGGATTTCTTTAAGTGGAGCATGTCCAACAGCTCTGGGTTTGACATAGCTTTGTATGTTAGGCAGAGATCACCTCTGAGTAGACGATATGCGATGGAGTAAAGCTGTAGTTTTTTGAGACGGTCTGCGTAGGGCATCTGTTTGAGGCTGGTAATCCTCTTTGTGAGGTATTTCTACAGCCTTTCCAGTTGTTGTAGATGTCTTGTGAGGTACATACCAAAAGGCGCATTGTACTCTATAATGGGTCTAATGAGTGATGAGTAGAGGGGAACAATGACCTCTTTTTTTCTGGATGAGAAACCTTTTGTGATGAGGTGTGCCATGTTGAAGGATTTCCTGACTACTGTGGTGATGTGATTATCAAAGGAGAGACTACTGTCCACCTGTGTCCCAAGGTCTCTTATCACACTTTCGGTGTTAAGTATACTACCGCCTATGTTGTAGCTCATGGGTACAGAGTTTTTACCAAAGGGGATGACAATGCACTTTTTGGCATTGAGCTTGAGGCCATGACTTTGACACCAGGCATCTGTCTCAGTGAGGCCCTTTTGTAGGATGTCCACATCGTTAGGAGTTTCGATTATGACTCCTAGTTTGCAGCCATCTGCGAACTTCATTAGCCAAAGACCTTCTGTGTTAGCCTGTACTTCAGAGAAGTAGATGCCAAACAGGAGAGGACCCAGGACTGAACCCTGTGGTACTCCACTTGTCACTGGTCTGAAGTCGGATTTGGAGTCTGCTACTTTCACAGTTTGGGTTCTGTCAGTGAGTCAGTTGGCAACCCATCTTGTGACATAGGGATTTATATCTAGTTTAGTGTGTTTATCTATAATTCCAGAGTGGGGGATGGTATTGAAAGCCTTGGCAAGATCTAGATAGGCTGTGTGAACCACCTTACCCTTGTCTACGGCTTTGCTGACTGCTTCAAAGAAGTCTATCAGGATTAGGAGACATGATCTGCCTTTTACAAACCCGAACTGGGTGGGGTCCAGAGTTTGGAGATTACCAATGTCTTTGTTTATAAGTTCCATGATGATATGTTCCATGGCCTTGCAGACCAGGCTCGTCAGGCTAATGGGGCGGTAGTTCCCGGGGTCCGTGGTGGCTCCCCCCTTGTGCAGTGGGATAACCGTCGCTGTGCGCCATTCAGCAGGCACAAAGCCTGAGGTGAGGCTATGATTGAACATGGTACTTAGGTGGGGTGCCAGTTCATTCTGTAGCTCGTGTAGAACGCAGCATGGGATGTTGTCTGGTCCCATGGATGCTGTGTTCTTGGCTTTGGAGAGTGTGGTTTTTACCTGTGCAGCCGTGATTACAGGAACTTTGCATTCTTCTGGTATAGAGATGGGCTCTTTAGGGGGTGAGAGGGGGGTAAAGTTAGCACTGAACCTATCTGCCAGGATGTTGGCAATATCAGTTGGGTCTGTATATTTAGTGCCATTGTGCTGTAACTCAGAGCAGATCTGAGTGTTGTTATTGAGATTCTTGACATAGCTATACAATGCTTTGTGGTTGTCTTTAGAATCTGTGGCAAATTTGTTTTCGTAACTAGCTTTGGAGGATTTTATCAGGGATCACAGCTTCTTACTGAGACTGACCAGGGAGCTCTTCCACTCATGGGATTTTACTCTCTTTTGCAACAGTTTCTTCCTTCTGTTGTACAGTTTGTTTATGGCAGGGGAACCACGAAATTGGCTTCCTTTTTTTGGAGGATAGCATCCTGATTCTGTTTGGGATAGCATGATCCATGCACTCATGTAAGTGTTTATAAGTGCAATTGTGTAGGATTCAGTAGTCATAATTGTATTGTCCATCTGCATGGGTGTCATGAAGTTCACCACTTCTGTCTGAAGAAGCATGAAGTTGGCTTTGGAGAAATATTTTACCATGGTTTCCTTAATGGGGGTGGGGGCAGGATGTGGATATCTAGGGTAATTAGCTTATAATCGGATCGGACCAATGAGGTGTTGACTTCAGCTGTGGAACAGTGGTCACTCATGTTGGTTATGACTAGATCTAGGACATTGTTGCCCCTGGTGGGGGTGTTGATAAGTTGATCCAGCGCATTGGAGTTTATGAATTCCAGAAAGCGTTGAGCGAAGGAGTTGGTACATGAGTAGTTTTCCCAGTTAATGGTGGGGTAGTTGAAATCGCCCATTATTAGGGTGTTTAGTTGAACTCTAATATTTTCCAGTACATCAAGAAAAGAGGAGTTGGAATCCTGGGGCATGGTGCATGATCTGTAGCAAGCTAAAATTTGGATTGCAGCTCTGCCCAGAGTTAGTTGCACTTGGATAACCTCGGCTGCATTATGCTGAGCAACTAGCCTGGAGGTGTGGATATCCTTAATGAATATGGACACACCTCCACCTTTGGTTTTCCGGTCCAGGTTACATGGCCAAAAAGTGTGGTATGAGTTATAGCCTGGTAGTGCAGGGGTGTTCTCTGGATCCTTGAACCAAGTCTCAGTCACTGCACAGATATCGATGTTCTCCATTTTAAGGAGTGCCTCGAGTGAGTGCATTTTGAGATTTAGACTTCTAGCATTGAGTAGCATCACCCTCAGTTTTTGCTTGCCTGTTCCTGTTACAGTCGTGAATTTGTCATTTGAACCTTGCCTAAAGGCACTATAGGGGCGGCAAGAACCTTAGCCAGTATCCGGAATCCCAGGGGTGATAGGTGCAGGCCATCTCTGGCAAAGCATCATGGTCTGTTGACCATGTCATCCCAGGCAGACAGATACTGGATCCCTTTAGAATGTCACCAGAAGCTTAGCCAATTGTTGAAGTCAATCATTTTGTCTTTGCACTGCGGCATCATTCTGGGTGATGGCAAAATGTTACTCAGGGCTAGGGTCATGCCTGCCTGGGCTACAAGATCGGAGAGCTCTTCCATGTCTCTTTTCATGTAGTCCAGGGAGGTGCGTCTCAGGTCGTTCACACCAACATGGACAATGACAGAGTCATAGTTGTACTTGTTGTGGAATGACCTGAGTGCATGGGTTATGTGGCAGATCCTGGCACCCGACAGGTAGCTGACAGTAACCTTCTCCTTGTTTAGCCTGGTGAGTGGGACATCAGTGTGTCTGACTATAGAGTCACCTATGACTAGTGTGTTGGGTACGTTGTTTTGCCTTATTGGCTGTGGTTGAGTGGCACAATGTGTCTGCGGGCTATGTGTCATTTGGGTTGTGTTGGGGGTGGAGGTTCCTTGCATTTCTGCTTTGGAGGTCTCTGTTGCTTGAGCAGATTATTATTGAGAGCCTCTGTGAATGTTTTTGTGTTTCTGTGTGTGGATTTTGGTGGTGTAGATTTAGTGAGACTATGTGATGAGTGTGGTGTGCTGCAAGTGCTTACCTTCTCCTCTTGACTGTCAAGTTCAGTCTTGATTGGAGAGAGCTTTACCTCCAGTTTGGCTAGATAAGTGCATCTCTCACAGGTTGTAGTGTTGGGTGGTAGGAGGAGAGGGTTGTCTGTGTACATGAGGCAATTTCTACATTGCCCCAAGATGCCCAGATTCATCAGATAGACAGGAGAGAACACTGGGAGCTGACCCTTAGACATGCCTGAATAAAAAACTATTTTCCTCTAGATAAGTGAGGAAAGTGAGAACAAGAGATGTTTTTCTCTAAGCAAGTGAGGAAAGTAAGTACCAAAACTGTTTTCCTCTAGGTAATGAGGAAGGTTGAGTGCTGTAGTAATTAGTAGGTTATTTAGTTCTTACAAGTTCTGAACAAGTGCTGATCATGAATAAGCAAATTCAAGTGCTAAAACTAAGAATCTGTATCTGGACTAAACTAGTTACAGGAAAGGGGGAAACACGTGCAAATGTGGGCTTTTAAATCACAAAGTTGAGAGAGATGGAAAAACTGCCCAAACGGCCAACAACTACAATTTCTGGGCCAGATCCACTCCTTATGTGGTAGATAGGTTACCTAGTGCTTACCACTCCCACTGATAAGCTAGAAGGCTTTCCTCCAACACAGAAAGCGTGGGGCTCAGAAGCTTACATACAGTCCTGGATACAGCAAATCTGAATCTGGACGACACTAGTTACAGGAAAGGTTATTTATATATATATATATATATATATATATATATATATATATATAGAAAAGTAGCTAAAACAGCGGTAAAAACAATTCAAATGCAGTGCAAGCTAGCACACTTGAGTATGTAGTAATGTTAGACCAAACAGTTTAAAAAATGCAATTAAATTAAAAATGACTAAAAACAAGTACAGAAGGAGTCTATTAGGTAGAATGAGGTAAAGAGATGGGACTGGGGGGAGTGTCCCAGATCAAATCTACAATGGGGGCGGGAAACTGCAAAAGCCTCCAAATTTAAACAAGACAGGACTAGGGAGGGTGGATATGGGAAAACCAACACCTTCAGCAGAGATCTGAAAAACTATACAGTGAAGCAAAAATAACAGTGCACAACTCTGAAGTCAGCCAGCAATTATATAAAATTAGTCAAACAACAATTACCAGCACACAACTCTGAAGAGCCAGAAAAATATACTCAGCTCTGTATATCTCCAGATAGTTTGAAGAGCACTCTGTCAGGACACAGGAAGGCTCCAGCAGTCTTTGTTTTCTTGCACCATTTGTTTCAGTTTGCCCTTTTTAATTTGTTTCCTATTGCTGTGTTAGATGAATCAACCCTCCTATAGTTAACATTAGATTTACTCCTCAGCTAATTGTTGATAAACTTTATTTTGAGAGAGATTCATTCTTCAGAATACTCTTTATGTTATTGCTGTCTTTCATTTGCCACACAGTCAATATCCAAACCCTTTATATTGTTCTGAGCCATGGTTTCTTTAACTTACTATAGTTCAGTTACTATACTTACTATAGTTCAGATGTCATTTGAACCAAAATCATCTTTATGTCCCAAGCTTGTTCATTAAGGTCTGAGAGACTTCCAGCTATGATAACTGTTTTTATACACACACACACACACACACACACATATATATATATATATATATATATATATATATATATATATATATATATATATATATATATATACATAAATATGTATGTATAATTATATATATGTATATATTTGTATACACACACGCATACACACACACACACACACACACACACACACACACACACACACACACACACACACACACACACACACACATTGTGTTGTTCAAACACACCTTTGAACAATATTTTCACTATTTGTTTTACTTTTCAACAGTTTAAAGTCAACTACCAGCCCTTTATGACCTTTTTGAAAATCAGCCACTATACTCTCTGTGTTTGTCACTTCTCTTTTCACTTTTCCTTCCATTTGTTGAACATAATTTCTCACTTTGCTAATCAGCAGCACCGAGTGGGTGCTGCTTTGTTAAAGTGTTTTCTATAACCTTTTTCATATATTACATTTCCTTCCTTAAAAAGGTTAAATCTCTTTGAAGGCCTACTTGCTCCATTATCACACAGTCTAGCATAATCATGAACAAACTCAGGTAGAATGCTTCGATATTCTTACATTATTTGTGCTACCACAAAACTATTTTTCAGTATTTTCCATAAGTTATTTTTCACTGTTTTTAGGCAGATCACTTTTCTTGCTTTATATTTACTAGATACACTTTCTTACACATACATACCTTCAGTAATTTCTTGATCACAGACTTACTATTGTAAGTAAACTTCTTCACAACATGTTTCTTTTAGCAGATTAACAGCTTTGTAAGCAGTCCTCCAGCTATGCACTTGTTTTGGTAAGCAACATTTCATCAATTAACTGTATTCTTCTTTAGTAATCTACCTTCTGTTAGTTCCAGATCCCTTTGATAAACTTAAAGAAGTAGTTATTGTTATGCTACCATTTTTTATTCCATATATTTCTTTTTAAATTTAATTTAATAAGTAATTCCACTTACTTCACACTCTCAAAAGTATAGCAGTCAGCTGCATCTTCACTCAACAATGCTTTAATGGGACGGTTACTCCCATTTACTTCAGCATACTCAAACTGTTACATATATGGTTTCAGACACTTCTGTTGTTAATATAATTGCTTTACTTTAAGTATCCAGTTCAGTAAAAAAATACTTTTTCTTTCCCGTTTGTGCAAAACACTTGGTGAACTTCTGAAGATAGATGCTGTTAACACTCAGTCAAGCAACATTTCCCTCTGGGTGTAGAAAATTTACAGTATTATAACAGAGAGATCTTCCTTGTAATGCAGGACTGATGCCATCAGTCGACCAACTGCAGCTGCAACTTGCTGATTTTTCTATTTCTGTGAAGTACATTCCTCATTTAATGTATATTCTGCAGTATAAATTCACTTTAACTTGCAAGAATAAGAGCAGAGAATCAACATTTGCCTATATTTTCCACCACTATGATGTCTTGAGGGCTCACAAGACACACAGCAGGAATTTTCAGTCAAATGGCATGCATGCTCACCTTCCATTGCTCTCAGTTCACTGCATAAATCACATGTATTGTAAATCTTTGCCTTTCACAGAATACATAAAAACTATATTTCTACATTGATTTATACCTTTACTTGAAATAAGCTTGTCATATCAATTTAAAAATTTTGGTAATTCTTTAAAATGCTTTCAGACACATATTAATTTTTAAACTTACATGATATAATTATGTACATCATTAAAGCTTAATAAATCACATTTCTCTTCAGTATTATTCACAGAATGTCATTGTCTGTATCTCTAACCTTGTTTTAAGCTGTCTTCTTATAGTCTCTCCCCTTCCCCGAGCTGAGTCTTTTCTCTTTTAAAATATTTGAAGTTCCCCTGTTGGACAGTCCTTTGCTGGGTATCAGGCTTCCAGTTGTATGACTGTCTTGGGCAAGCCCTTAGCTGAACATCAGGCTCCCACCTGTATAGTTTCTGTGGACCAGGCTCCCACCTGCAGCCATCCATAGGCCCTGTACAATGAGTAGTGTCTCTGTTGCTTGCAGATTGCTTTAACTTTGCATAGAGAAAATGGTGCTCCTCCTAGGGCTAATTTGGCTCCATGTCTCATTACATGGCTCATCTTCCAACTGTCTGTGGCTCCACCCGCAGTCCATTTTAATGAGTGACAGTTCTTTCATCTCCACTATGTTGTAATGTATTTACCTTTTTTGTACAATGACTAATGATAAAATAGTGGCTATACCTTTGTGAAAACATGAAATGAAAAGAGTCAGAATGACAGGAATGGGAATAAATATGCTTAGTACATGACACTGTGTTTTGTTTTCTATACTGAAAGTTGTAAAACAGTAACCATGTAGTGCAGGTAATGTGAATAAAAACTGTTACATGTGTTTAAATGTCACAATCATATTTCAGAAAGTGTGCAGCACGGAGCTGCACAATCCACAGATGATGACGTGTTCTGTTGGACATTAAAACAAGGGCCGACATAAGCAAGCAATGGGTATAAGATGGAGAACTAGTATTAGACATAGCACAGGGCACGTGTGCTCTCACTCTCAATCTCTCTCTCGCATCATATGCATGCTAATCAGCACTTCAGAAGGTCAGTGATTCATATAATAGAATCTTTAGTAGGTGGGAAGAAACCAGATCCCCAGCAAAAAGTCATGCAGAGAATGGGAGGACATGCAAATTCCACATAGAAAACACCCCATCCATGAAACAAGCTAGAGGACCAATAGCAGTGCTGCACCACTGTTGTTTCAGACATGCAGAGTTGTTGCATCACAAGTACATGGCACGTAATTGGTTAGGTAGGTCTCAGAATGAGCAGCTTAATCCTGTCATGCCTGTCTTAAGGTGAGACTAAGTGTTATTCTTGACAAGACCCCTCCACTTGAGGTCTGGAGCTTTAACATGTGCAGGCAAAGTGGGGCAAGGATGCAGGCACATCACCTCTACCAGAGGGTGTTAGCATGATGGTATGTGCACACGAACCAGATCAAACCAGAGTGACATCATCCAATGTCTTTTGTTGGGGGGAGGCATAAGGACCTAAAGGTAGGCTGAAGGAAAAACATTTCCTTACTATCTGAACAGCACTATATGAAAGGGAAACAATTCCTTACTATCTGGACAGCACTATATGAAAGGGAAACAATTCCTTACTATCTGGACAGCACTATATGAATATATCCCTGTCTATTCTCCTCTCAGATGTAGAGATTGATGAAGGACACTGAGACAGGCAGATGGTAATAATGATAGTTTAATGTGTTATGCCAATCGTATCACAGACTGACCTGCTAATCAGGTGCAGTTCACTTGCCTTTTTTTTCTTTTAAATAGCTTATTGCTAAAGTGTGTTGAATGAAAGCTAAACTAAATTCATTTGTTTGTGTTTTTCTAACACACAAAGTAAGAAAACATGGGATTCTAATCCAAGATGCTGAATGAATAACAGCTCTTGTGAGATCCTGTGAGATGCTATGAGAAAGAATCCATTTCTAACAGGAAAATATAACTTCACTGGTTTTAAAATGTTTCTAAACTATTTATGAAAGAAAATAATAAGGGATAGTATCCATTACTGGGACTTAGAAACAAATAAACGCAATTTCTTTCCTTAACAACAGAATAGAAAGCCTCTTATAAAATAAATTCTTCAAAGTCTTTTTCTATACAGCATTTCTTAAGAAATGAATTACAAAATATAATAATATCTGTGTAGGAAATTACTGTGAAAATTGATTGAGCACATAATAAAATGGATTTCATGCAATATAATTTCACTAGACAAAGAGAAATGCTGAAAACCCTAACACCTCCACAAGGTAATAAAATAAATGACATTAGAAGCTAAATAATGGTATAGCCAGTAGATTAAAAGAAGAAGAAAAACAAACATAACTTGTTTATCAAGCAGAATGCTTGGTTAATAAATAAGGTGGAAGATCTTGACACTATACAAAAGAGAAACAGCATGAGAATTTCTGAGGTTGAGGTCCTAGAAAATCTCAAAGATGACTATATTGTAAACTTCCTTATAACACAGTTTCTTAACACAAGGATTGTCTTATGGAATTTCCATAGTTAAAATCCTTTTAAAACCTAACTTTTAGCCCAGACCTACCATTTAGAAATTCATCGCTTAAATGTAAAAGCACAGCTTGGTCAAACCCACCAGTTAAAGCAGGAGCAGTTCAATTAGATTTGACAATGAATATGATACCTTGTTTGTTTGTGTCTTTTGGCTTTTCCCGGTTAGGGGGTCGCCACAATGGAACTCCGGTCTGCTAATGATTGGTAGTAGAGTTTTACGTGCTGGCTTGCCGGGCCTAACGCACAACCCTAAACCACGAAAATTGAAATTCAGCCATTAGTTAATGCACTTAAGTAAAACAGCATTGAAAGTTTTATTTTAATTTCCAGCCAAATTGAAAATTTTCCTACCCACAGGTCCAAGGATCTCTATTAGCAAAAGATGAAGTCATCTGTTTTGTTCAGAATAATAATTTGATTCCATAGTGAAAGCATGAGCTTTACTAATTTAAAATGGCGATCAGAGAGAAGAACCGGAATTCTGTGGCATCAAGGAAATCCAAAGCTAACACTTCTCTAGTGACCGAAAAAAAAGAACTTAAATTCTGGTTTTATAAATTTTATTTTGAAGTTATTTATTTATTTATTTAGACATTTGTTGACCAGGTTAATCTGACTGAGCAGAAGCCCTTTTTAAACAGAGACATGGGGAGAAAAGCTCCATTAATATTAGCTAAATTATACAACTATAAAAAAAATAAGATAAGCAGAAACAATTACAATTCTGTTGTAAAGAAAAAGAGAATAATAAAATAAACAAGACAAAACAGGTACAAACACAACATGTAGTTGGTAGCAGTAGAACGAGGAATGGGTGGAGGGATTGGTGTGTCAAGTAGGGTCATGACAAGTGCAAGAATTAGTGTTAAGCAGGTATAGTTTTAAGGATTTTTTAAAGAAATTAGAATTAGGAGTAGTTTGTAGGGATAAGGGCAGTTTGTTCCAAGAATTAGCGATTGAGTAGCTGTATAGTTGTTTACCTATGTTTCCTTTGGGTTTGTGAATATCTAAGAGATGCTGATCAGAGCTTCAAAGTCCATTGTTAAAATCCCTTTAAAACCCAACTTGTAGCCCAGAGTTACCACTTAGAAATTAAATTGGGAGTGTACTGAGAAATAAGACCTGAGAGAGCAAAGCAAGAGGTAGGTTTGTTAAATATTGTGTGAGTGAGATTCAGTTGGGGGAGGAGAAGTTGCTGGTGGAATTCTAGCCACTGAAGGCTTTTTAAAGTCAGGCAATGATGGGAGTGATAGGATAGATTTGCTGCACATCTCTCAATCTTATTGTAATTGAGTTCACGTTTGGACAAGAGGTTAGTTTGTAGGTTTGTAAAGATCGGTGCAGCATAAAGTAGCCTAAGTAGAAGATAGGCTTGAACTAAAGAGAGTTTAGATTCATTGATAGGACATTTTTTGTTCCTATAAAGTAACCCTAATTTTTGGTGTTTTTTGATGGCTTGTTATATGTGGACATCAAATTTTAGTTGATCATCAATAATAACTCCTAAATGTTTAGTGTAAGATTCTACTTATATGGTAGTGTTATTGAGGGAAGTGGTGATAAAGCTAGTCTTAGCTTGAGAAAGGGATTTATGAAAGAATAAGAGGAGCTTGTTATTTTTTTGGATTCAGTAGAAGTTGGTTGCGAGTTAGCCATCTTTCAATGGGGAGACAGCAGTATGCCATCGAACTGACTGAAACCTATTGGAGAGGTAGCTAGAGAACCAGAATATAGCTGAGTTGGAGAGGTTAAAGTCAGATAGTTAACTAGAAGTTTGTTGTGAGAGACAGTGTCAAAGGCCTTAGAAAGGTAAAGAAATAGGCAAGATGCAAGTCTGTTATTGTCTCGAGTTCTGACAATAGTCTGAGTGAAAGACAGTAGAACAGTAGCTGTGTTGTGACTGGGGTGAAAGCCGTGCTGTGTGGATGTTAGAAGATTTTCCTGTAAGAGATAATCTAGCAGTTGTTCATGTACACACTTCTCCAGAATTTTTGATAAGGGAGACAGAATAGTTATACATGTGAAGTTGGAGCAGTTAGTAGAGGATACTTCTCTGTGTACTGGTATGATATAAAACTTCTTCCATATGTCAGGAACTATGGATTCTTGTATAGATGTGTTGATTAGTATAAATATAGGGTAAAAAGTAGAGTTTGCAGCTAATTTTAGGAAGAAGGGGATAAATTGTCAGCAGAAGGGGAGCAAGTTTTGAGTTTGCACAGGAGTGATTTTAATATGCAGTGGAGACATTTAGAAGAGAAGTAGGTTGGGAGAGTAGTTGTAGAGAGAGTGGTTATTTTAGGGGAAGAGTTGTCATTTAGAGAAAGGTTTTTGATGGTGTTGATAAAAAATGGAATTGATGAATGTGGCCGTATCAGTATCAGAGCTGTTGCAGCAAGGGTTAGGTGAGGAGTGTTTACCTGGGTGAAGTAATTCTTTCACAGTGCTCCAGAATTTTACAGGATTAGAGTGTGAGTTGGTTAGTGGCTTTTAGTGGAACCTTTTCTTATTGTATAAGACCTGTTTTTGTGTGAGGTTGTGGAGTTCCTTGTGTCTTTGAAGATGGGTGGGAGACTTTATTTTTAGCCAGTTTTTCCATGCACTATCTCTTCTATATAAGAGAGTAGTAGATTGTGTGAGTCAAGGAGCATAGTTAGATTTCATTCTTATTTTCCTGATGTTAGTATAGCTTCCTGCAAAGGGAAGTGGTGGAGGAAAGACTAGTTGATTGAGGAGAGTATTTGGTTAAAGGAGTCTGTGTTGAAAGAAGAAAGATTATGACATTTAAAGAAATGGTGCGATTTACAAGATTGGAGAGTGAATTGTTGAATACAGGTAGGAAGATGATCACTTAAAGTGTCTGGTAAACTACATGGGTTGTAATATAGGTTGGAATTAGATGCAAGTATCCAGTCAAGTGTGGAACTGGTATTGGTGTGTTTGTTCAGACGGGTTGGCGTATTGATTAGTTGGTAAAGCCATAAAGGTTTATACTGTTGTTGAGAGGATCAGGGAATTTAGTGCTCCAATCTATATTAATGTCACCCAGTATTAAAGTTTCATAGGAAATGGTTTGTAACATCTAGGCAAGAAATTGTTCAAAAGAAGATATATTGTTACCAGGAGGGATATAAATAGCTGCTATAGCTATCTTCTTATAATTATTAATTTTACAATTAATAATGAGAATTTTAGCAGGATGAAAAATGGGTAATGAGATTGAAAGAGGGGACGGGCGAGTTGTTCAGAGTACATAATAACTACATCTCCCCCTTTTTTTGAGACTCTGTCTAAGCAGTACATGCTATTTACAGGCAGCAGGATTTCAAGGTCAGAGATGTGAGGTTTTAGCCAGGTTTCAGAGACAGTAAGAATGTCAGAAGAGTGAAAAGCAATCCACGCATGAAGTTCAGAGATTTAGTTAGTAATGCTTTGGACATTCAGACAGAAAATAGTTAAGTTTTGGTGGATGGGGTGGTAGGTGGAAGAAGAGGATAAGGAGGGGTTAGGGAAAGATGTGGAGTAGGTGGGTAGGGAGGGGGAGGGGTAAATGAGGGGGGTGAGTTTGGAAAAGGTCCAGGGTTGGGGTGAATATCTCCAGAGAGTAATACGTTTAGAGTAAGCATGTCGAATGAAGAGATGTTCAGAGTGTAAAAGTGCAGTTTGGCTTCACCTTTGGGAGAAGTGTAAGGGGAGTTGAAATAGATTTGTTCTGTAAAGGAGTGAGTTAAAATGGTTAAATAATGAGGGCGAAAAAATGAACATGTGGGTGGTTGTAACATCATTAAGTGGATAAGAATGAGTAGGAGAAATGGTGTAGTAGAGGTTTTTATGGTAGGAGGTTAATAGAGAAAGGAGTAAAAACAAAGGAGTTAAGAAGAAATAGAGTAACATGGTCAAGGAAGAGGTGAAGAGTGGGAGGGAACGAGGTTAAAAGGAGGAGGGAGAAAGATGGTAGAAGTGGCTTATAAAGGAAGATGGAAATTGGGAGGCTTTTAAAAGATCAGTGGCTTAACAAAAGTTTAGAGTGAAGAGGCTGATAAATAAGTGATTAGATAGTAGGATTTTGATAGAAACTGAATAAGGTGTTGAATATACTAATGAATATATTAAGAGATGTGAGAGTGCATTGGAGGAATTAGACAGGAAGTGAAGACATTGTATGAAATTGTGGTCAGTAAGACAAGAGTATAGATCTAAGATAAGTGGGGGTGAGTCGGAAAGGGTGTAGGGTAGGAGAGTGGAGTAAGCCCGAGTGTAGCGAGGGTGAACGGAGTGGGCCAAACTTGAACCCAATGTCCATCTGTGGCAGTGTCCAAAAATAATCAGCAACCAAGCCAAAAAAAGTAGGTATAAAACCTTACATCAGATAGAAAGCCCTACTATGAATTCATACAAATTAACATATAAAACTAAGTAGTATGCTGTCGGTTATTACACACAAATTTTATTGGGAACACCAGAATCAGAAGCAAAAACTAAGAATTACAGCTACTAACAAATGACAAAAGTGGGAAACTGCACCAGAGTAAGATGACTGCTGAAAGCAACATCAGCTAAGCAGCAGCTGTAGGGGCAGTGGAGGCAGCTGCGAGTAAAATGAAAAAATAGTGAAAGCATGACGGTTAACTAACCACTGCAGTTAGAGAACAGGGTGAGAGAACATTAGGGAGGCAAGGGGGGAATGCTAGCATCCCAGTGATATGGAACACCAAAGAAAATTTACAACTGGTGATGGAATTCCAATAAAATGAATAAAAGTACAGGCAATATAATTATCGGGGCAGTATCAGTGGAACATAAAGAGTGTCTTCCAGTCAGGGAGCTAGCAGATCTTGAAAACAAACTGGCTCAAAATGCATGACAAGCAGAGCAAGATAACTGCAGCAACATCAACTAAGCAGCAGTTGTAGGGCAGTGGAGTCAGCTGAGAGCAAAATGAAAATTATATGAAATAAGATAAATAAAGGTAACAAAAAGGTATACTAATGCATATTAAAGTGATATCTGCCTTCTATATCTATTTTAGTTGTTTTGAAAATGAACCAAGGTAAGCTAGTCTTTCTATCTTATTTAATTAGTTATACTCTTGTTGACTGAATTAGTCCCACTAGACCAAAGATCTCTTTTTAGGGGAGACCTGAGGTAGTATTCATACTGACTAGTGAAAATTTGGCCACTGAACCAGGGAACATCCTCTAAACTTTTTTTTTTCTTCAATATATGCAGTGGAATCTTTTCATCTACTGAAATACCACTAACTCAAGCAGATAGGGCCTCAGTTTAACACCTAATCCAAAGGATGGCTCACTCTGAAGTGAAGCATTCCCCTTATGCACTGCAGCGTCAGTAATGGAAAATTAATCCAACCCTCCTGTTGTGGGAATAGTTGTTTATTAAGGATGTCATAAATAACTGTGTTTTTATGGGTCCCCTTCACTACACCGACACGCCACAAAGCCGACACCCAAAACACCGAGACCAAAAGACTGACGACGCAGATGATCGACAAGGTGAAATCCCGACAGCCAAAACACTGACATGGGCAACGTGTGAGCGCAACTCGGTAAGTGTGCGATAGTGAGGGATTTAGGGTTAGGGAGCGGACAGGTAAGTGTGCGATAGTGAGAGGGTTAGGGTGCGGGAAGGGTGAGTGTGCGGCAGTGTCGGACTTAGGGTTAGAGTGCGGGTAAGGTAAGTGTGTGATAGTGACGGAATGTAGTTTTAAGGGCGGGTTAAGTGAGTTAGGGTTAGGGTGCGGGTAGGGTGAATGTGCGATAGTGATGGACTTTATGTTTAATGGTGGGTTAAGTGAGTTAGGGTTAGGGTGCAAGTAGGGTAAGTGTGCGATAGTGACGGACTTTAGGTTTAGGGGTGGGTTAAGTGAGTTAGGGTTAGGGTGCGGGTAGGGTAAGTGTGCGGTAGTGTCGGACCTTAGGGTTAGGGTTTGGGTTAAGGTTAGTCCATATATAGTTGTGTGTAATGTGCAGTTTACGTTTTGTGTGTCAGTGTTATGGTGTTCGGTTTTGTGAGTCGTCGGTATTGTGTGTTTTCGGTCTTTTGATCTCGGTGTTTTGTGTGTCAGCTTTGTGGCGTGTCGGTGTAGTGAAGGGGACCCAGTTTTATATATATATATATATATATATATATATATATATATATATATATATATATATACTGTGTATAGATACATGTTTATGTATACACACAAACACACACACACACACACACACACACACACACATATATATATATATATATATATATATACACACACACACACACACACACACACACATACACACACACACACACACACACACACACACACACATATAATTTATTTAGAACTACGTGAGAATTAGAAGAAACAATGATAATGATAATTTATAACTAAAAAAAAACATTCGGCTATGAAATTCATCTGCTGCCAATTGTGCAATTCAATACACTAGGGTCATGTGGTTAGCATGAAATGGCAGCCAGTTCTGGTTAATGTTCATAATTTAAGAATATGGATACATTTAATTTATTGCACATAACCAATATAAATGTAAGCAGCCTATAAATACATGGTGATAGCCTTTACTTGTGAAAAACAAAGACTTTTGAATTGGTTTTTAGTTTTCCCTCACAAGTTATACATTTATTTTTTTTGCTTATGAAGTCTCAGTGCTGCTACTCCAGTCATAGTAATGGTGAGTGAAGAGAGATTTGTAATGTCCAAGTTAGAGTACAGACTATATTTTACAAGAAAGTCCATTAAAGAAATTATGTCCGGAGGCAAATGAGATCTGTAATTCTAACACAACGTATTGCATAGAATAAAAAGTGCATTCTATATAAAAGAAATAAGACACAATTTTATTAAAAATAAATGTTTCTTAAAGAGACATTTAGTCTAGAAAGGTTTAAAGCAGTGTTTTAGATTTACGAAGAATATAAAACCTATTGTGATGACTATGGTAGTAGTAAACAAGAAAGTGAGTATACGTGAGAAATGTAGTGCACCAGTATGTGTCTGGTTAACAGGAGAGGCTATGTTTAGATAAGAAAGAAATGCATTTTAATATAATTGTAAGCTGCAAAGGATTTGCTAGAAAACTCATTGGGTTAGAAAGGTTTTATTGCTTGATTGTTTGTAAGACCATAGTTACAAGAGAAATATTAAATAGAATAAGAATTTTTATAAAAAGAAGAGCTAATCTAAATGTTGTGTCAGACATCTGTGGAAAGGAATTGCGATGGCAAATTGAATAAGATAAGTCATATTTATCAGAAAAGAGGATTGGACATTTATATACACACAGTGTGATCGCTTATAGACCTGGCACCAACTTCAGTATTCTATGTGGTAAAAGATAAAAATGTTATGTTTTGGTAGTCAACAATTCCCAGATCAGGCAACTGTTGCCAATCCCCTGAAGCATCATTTTACTTTTGTGCATGGATGATACAGGCAGTGGTGTCATCGTATCATTGCAAAATATCTATGCAGCAAGGAAATCTACTAATAACCTCTATGACATAGGCAGTGCACAGTAATAAAGGGATGGAACAGCTAGCTGTATTCACTTAAAGTTGTGATTGCAGGCTAGTCAAATCTACTAATAACCTCTATGACATAGGCAATGCACAATAATAAAGGGATGGAACAGCTAGCTGTATTCACTTAAAGTTGTGATTGCAGGCTAGTCAAATCTACTAATAACCTATATGACATAGGCAATGCACAATAATAAAGGGATGGAACAGCTAGCTGTATTCACTTAAAGTTGTGATTGCAGGCTAGTCAAATCTACTAATAACCTCTATGACATAGGCAATGCACAATAATAAAGGGGTGGAACAGCTAGCTGTATTCACTTAAAGTTGTGATTGCAGGCTAGTCAAATCTACTAATAACCTATATGACATAGGCAATGCACAATAATAAAGGGATGGAACAGCTAACTGTATTCACTTAAAGTTGTGATTACAGGCTAGTCAAACCTACTAATAACCTCTATGACATAGGCAATGCACAATAATAAAGGGATGGAACAGCTAGCTGTATTCACTTAAAGTTGTGATTGCAGGCTAGTCAAATCTGCTAATAACCTCTATGACATAGGCAATGCACAATAATAAAGGAATGGAACAGCTAGCTGTATTCACTTAAAGTTGTGATTGCAGGCTAGTCAAATCTACTAATAACCTATATGACATAGGCAATGCACAATAATAAAGGAAATGGAACAGCTAGCTGTATTCACTTAAAGTTGTGATTGCAGGCTAGTCAAATCTACTAATAACCTATATGACATAGGCAGTGCACAATAATAAAGGAAATGGAACAGCTAGCTGTATTCACTTAAAGTTGTGATTACAGGCTAGTCAAATCTACTAATAACCTATATGACATAGGCAGTGCACAGTAATAAAGGGATGGAACAGCTAGCTGTATTCACTTAAAGTTGTGATTGCAGGCTAGTCAAATCTACTAATAACCTATATGACATAGGCAATGCACAATAATAAAGGGATGGAACAGCTAGCTGTATTCACTTAAAGTTGTGATTGCAGGCTAGTCAAATCTACTAATAACCTATATGACATAGGCAATGCACAATAATAAAGGAAATGGAACAGCTAGCTGTATTCACTTAAAGTTGTGATTGCAGGCTAGTCAAATCTACTAATAACCTCTATGACATAGGCAGTGCACAGTAATAAAGGGATGGAACAGCTAGCTGTATTCACTTAAAGTTGTGATTGCAGGCTAGTCAAATCTACTAATAACCTATATGACATAGGCAATGCACAATAATAAAGGGATGGAACAGCTAGCTGTATTCACTTAAAGTTGTGATTACAGGCTAGTCAAATCTACTAATAACCTCTATGACATAGGCAATGCACAATAATAAAGGGCTGGAACAGCTAGCTGTATTCACTTAAAGTTGTGATTGCAGGCTAGTCAAATCTACTAATAACCTCTATGACATAGGCAATGCACAATAATAAAGGGATGGAACAGCTAGCTGTATTCACTTAAAGTTGTGATTGCAGGCTAGTCAAATCTACTAATAACCTATATGACATAGGCAATGCACAATAATAAAGGGATGGAACAGCTAGCTGTATTCACTTAAAGTTGTGATTGCAGGCTAGTCAAATCTACTAATAACCTATATGACATAAGCAATGCACAATAATAAAGGGATGGAACAGCTAGCTGTATTTACTTAAAGTTGTGATTGCAGGCTAGTCAAATCTACTAATAACCTATATGACATAGGCAATGCACAATAATAAAGGGATGGAACAGCTAGCTGTATTCACTTAAAGTTGTGATTGCAGGCTAGTCAAATCTACTAATAACCTCTATGACATAGGCAGTGCACAATAATAAAGGAAATGGAACAGCTAGCTGTATTCACTTAAAGTTGTGATTGCAGGCTAGTCAAATCTACTAATAACCTCTATGACATAGGCAATGCACAATAATAAAGGGCTGGAACAGCTAGCTGTATTCACTTAAAGTTGTGATTGCAGGCTAGTCAAATCTACTAATAACCTCTATGACATAGGCAGTGCACAGTAATAAAGGGATGGAACAGCTAGCTGTATTCACTTAAAGTTGTGATTACAGGCTAGTCAAATCTACTAATAACCTATATGACATAGGCAATGCACAATAATAAAGGAAATGGAACAGCTAGCTGTATTCACTTAAAGTTGTGATTGCAGGCTAGTCAAATCTATTAATAACCTCTATGACATAGGCAATGCACAATAATAAAGGGATGGAACAGCTAGCTGTATTCACTTAAAGTTGTGATTACAGGCTAGTCAAATCTACTGATAACCTATATGACATAGGCAATGCACAATAATAAAGGAAATGGAACAGCTAGCTGTATTCACTTAAAGTTGTGATTGCAGGCTAGTCAAATCTATTAATAACCTCTATGACATAGGCAATGCACAATAATAAAGGGATGGAACAGCTAGCTGTATTCACTTAAAGTTGTGATTACAGGCTAGTCAAATCTACTAATAACCTATATGACATAGGCAATGCACAATAATAAAGGGATGGAACAGCTAGCTGTATTCACTTAAAGTTGTGATTACAGGCTAGTCAAATCTACTAATAACATATTTGACATAGGCAATGCACAATAATAAAGGGATGGAACAGCTAGCTGTATTCACTTAAAGTTGTGATTGCAGGCTAGTCAAATCTACTAATAACCTCTATGACATAGGCAGTGCACAATAATAAAGGAAATGGAACAGCTAGCTGTATTCACTTAAAGTTGTGATTACAGGCTAGTCAAATCTACTAATAACCTCTATGACATAGGCAGTGCACAGTAATAAAGGGATGGAACAGCTAGCTGTATTCACTTAAAGTTGTGATTGCAGGCTAGTCAAATCTACTAATAACCTATATGACATAGGCAATGCACAATAATAAAGGGATGGAACAGCTAGCTGTATTCACTTAAAGTTGTGATTGCAGGCTAGTCAAATCTACTAATAACCTATATGACATAGGCAATGCACAATAATAAAGGAAATGGAACAGCTAGCTGTATTCACTTAAAGTTGTGATTGCAGGCTAGTCAAATCTACTAATAACCTCTATGACATAGGCAATGCACAATAATAAAGGGATGGAACAGCTAGCTGTATTCACTTAAAGTTGTGATTACAGGCTAGTCAAATCTACTAATAACCTATATGACATAGGCAATGCACAATAATAAAGGGATGGAACAGCTAGCTGTATTCACTTAAAGTTGTGATTGCAGGCTAGTCAAATCTACTAATAACCTATATGACATAGGCAATGCACAATAATAAAGGAAATGGAACAGCTAGCTGTATTCACTTAAAGTTGTGATTACAGGCTAGTCAAATCTACTAATAACCTCTATGACATAGGCAGTGCACAATAATAAAGGGATGGAACAGCTAGCTGTATTCACTTAAAGTTGTGATTGCAGGCTAGTCAAATCTACTAATAACCTATATGACATAGTAAATGCACAATAATAAAGGGCTGGAACAGCTAGCTGTATTCACTTAAAGTTGTGATTGCAGGCTAGTCAAATCTACTAATAACCTCTATGACATAGGCAATGCACAATAATAAAGGGATGGAACAGCTAGCTGTATTCACTTAAAGTTGTGATTGCAGGCTAGTCAAATCTACTAATATCCTCTATGACATAGGCAATGCACAATAATAAAGGGATGGAACAGCTAGCTGTATTCACTTAAAGTTGTGATTGCAGGCTAGTCAAATCTACTAATAACCTATATGACATAGGCAATGCACAATAATAAAGGAAATGGAACAGCTAGCTGTATTCACTTAAAGTTGTGATTGCAGGCTAATCAAATCTACTAATAACCTATATGACATAGGCAATGCACAATAATAAAGGGATGGAACAGCTAGCTGTATTCACTTAAAGTTGTGATTGCAGGCTAGTCAAATCTACTAATAACCTATATGACATAGGCAATGCACAATAATAAAGGGATGGAACAGCTAGCTGTATTCACTTAAAGTTGTGATTGCAGGCTAGTCAAATCTACTAATAACCTATATGACATAGGCAATGCACAATAATAAAGGGATGGAACAGCTAGCTGTATTCACTTAAAGTTGTGATTGCAGGCTAGTCAAATCTACTAATAACCTCTATGACATAGGCAGTGCACAATAATAAAGGAAATGGAACAGCTAGCTGTATTCACTTAAAGTTGTGATTACAGGCTAGTCAAATCTACTAATAACCTATATGACATAGTAAATGCACAATAATAAAGGGCTGGAACAGCTAGCTGTATTCACTTAAAGTTGTGATTACAGGCTAGTCAAATCTACTAATAACCTATATGACATAGGCAATGCACAATAATAAAGGGATGGAACAGCTAGCTGTATTCACTTAAAGTTGTGATTGCAGGCTAGTCAAATCTACTAATAACCTCTATGACATAGGCAGTGCACAATAATAAAGGAAATGGAACAGCTAGCTGTATTCACTTAAAGTTGTGATTGCAGGCTAGTCAAATCTACTAATAACCTATATGACATAGGCAATGCACAATAATAAAGGAAATGGAACAGCTAGCTGTATTCACTTAAAGTTGTGATTGCAGGCTAGTCAAATCTACTAATAACCTATATGACATAGGCAATGCACAATAATAAAGGGATGGAACAGCTAGCTGTATTCACTTAAAGTTGTGATTGCAGGCTAGTCAAATCTACTAATAACCTATATGACATAGGCAATGCACAATAATAAAGGGATGGAACAGCTAGCTGTATTCACTTAAAGTTGTGATTGCAGGCTAGTCAAATCTACTAATAACCTCTATGACATAGGCAATGCACAATAATAAAGGGATGGAACAGCTAGCTGTATTCACTTAAAGTTGTGATTGCAGGCTAGTCAAATCTACTAATAACCTCTATGACATAGGCAGTGCACAATAATAAAGGAAATGGAACAGCTAGCTGTATTCACTTAAAGTTGTGATTGCAGGCTAGTCAAATCTACTAATAACCTATATGACATAGGCAATGCACAATAATAAAGGGATGGAACAGCTAGCTGTATTCACTTAAAGTTGTGATTACAGGCTAGTCAAATCTACTAATAACCTATATGATATAGGCAGTGCACAGTAATAAAGGGATGGAACAGCTAGCTGTATTCACTTAAAGTTGTGATTGCAGGCTAGTCAAATCTACTAATAACCTATATGATATAGGCAGTGCACAGTAATAAAGGGATGGAACAGCTAGCTGTATTCACTTAAAGTTGTGATTGCAGGCTAGTCAAATCTACTAATAACCTCTATGACATAGGCAGTGCACAATAATAAAGGAAATGGAACAGCTAGCTGTATTCACTTAAAGTTGTGATTGCAGGCTAGTCAAATCTACTAATAACCTATATGACATAGGCAATGCACAATAATAAAGGGATGGAACAGCTAGCTGTATTCACTTAAAGTTGTGATTGCAGGCTAGTCAAATCTACTAATAACCTCTATGACATAGGAAATGCACAATAATAAAGGGATGGAACAGCTAGCTGTATTCACTTAAAGTTGTGATTGCAGGCTAGTCAAATCTACTAATAACCTATATGACATAGGCAATGCACAATAATAAAGGGATGGAACAGCTAGCTGTATTCACTTAAAGTTGTGATTGCAGGCTAGTCAAATCTACTAATAACCTATATGACATAGGCAGTGCACAATAATAAAGGGATGGAACAGCTAGCTGTATTCACTTAAAGTTGTGATTGCAGGCTAGTCAAATCTACTAATAACCTATATGACATAGGCAATGCACAATAATAAAGGGATGGAACAGCTAGCTGTATTCACTTAAAGTTGTGATTGCAGGCTAGTCAAATCTACTAATAACCTCTATGACATAGGCAATGCACAATAATAAAGGGATGGAACAGCTAGCTGTATTCACTTAAAAGTTGTGATCACAGGCAATTCAAGAAATCACATAATATCCATTTTCTCAGGTTGTATGAATTGCATGAGTGATATGTGGATGATTAGGTATGAACTCATTTCTAATGCTTGGATTTAGTTTTAAATTCTATAATGCTACAACCTGCGAATTCTTGCTTTAGGTACATATTGCATTAGTAGGTGAATATTTGTGTTAGCAAAATGATGACTTGTTGCTTGACTTGTATGTAGGCTTTTTAAAGTCAAATAACTCTTATCTTAGTGACTACTGCATAGCAGGCATTCCAGTTTTTTTTTAAATTTCTTTTTTAATTCAATGCTGTGTCATAGAAGCAGTGTTTTTATTTTTATTGCCATAGTCTGCAAGATTATTAGATGGCTTTAAGCTGCATCTCAAGGTCTTTTGCCCATATCAGTGCTAGTGACAGTTATATTTTTTTCTGCCCCCAAGGCACTAGTATAGTTTATGGCTTGATGTAACCCTCTAGCAGAATGGCCTGATGAAGTCTGATCTAATACCTGGAAGTGTTAACCTTAAATTTGAATGCAGTTAAAAAACAGTATGTTTCCTTGGACACTGATGAAAACATCTGCAGTTGCCAAATGACACATGGATGGCTTCACACACGTTCTAATGGCCAGTATTGTGATTCTGACCGGGACCACACAGTAAATTAGCTGAGTTGGATATAGATACCTCAAGGTGAAAATGTGTCCAGTAAAAATGGCTTTCTGGATGCTGGCCTGTCCACTGCTTAGCCTATGCCCTACCACCCAAGATGAAGTGCGTGCTAAAAAAAGGTGCAATGAGGAATGGATGGACAAGAGATGCCTGGCTTGGTGGCAAGTGGGGAAAAGTGATTTGTAAGAAGACCATTCACTTGTTTTGTTTCGTTCTGTAAATTAAATGTAGTTTATTTTACAAGTGCTGCTATTGTTTGTCTGCTTTCTTGCTTGCAGCAGCCATGGAAGGCATTAGGGGAGCTTATTGCAGTGTGCTGCCATGTGTTTGCATTATGAAATGACCATACTAGAAATGATGACTGTTAAACATAAAGCAGACCTTTATACTGTGGAGCTTGAGTTATACTTGAGAAGTTTTCCCATCAAATGTCATAGCAGCTGTTATGGAAGTAGCGATACATAGTCTGCAGTGCCTGCTAGCTGTCCTGATAGTAGCAGGAGTCTGTTAAATTGGAAAAGAAAATACGAACAGATGGAACAAACTAATATGCTCAGGAACACAATGCACTGCAACAGTACATCAGTCGAGCAGTATGCAGAAATTTCAAGGGCAAATATATTTTTTACATCCCCAACTGAGAAAGTTTGTTAAATTGATAACTTCTTCAAATGATTAGTATATTTTGCTATCAAAAGCAAATGGGAACAACTGAAATACAAATCTGATTTTTTTTTTAAATTTTTTGTAAACAGTAATTTAAATGATGCAATGGAAGGATGTTCCCTTGAGCAAATGGTTCTGTATGCTTCATGTTTGTCAAGTGACAAACTAGATGATGTCGTCAAAGCTGTATTATATTTTATAAGATATAAACAGGAATATAATGCTGTTTGAATCTAGCTAGGAATAAACAATATGTTGCATAAAGGTGGGATTCACTTGAAAACATTATGTCAGGTACAAGGGGATCTGGGTCTGGTTATAAAGTCAATATGGTACCTTGAAATTTATAGACTGTGGAAACACTATGCAATCAACCTAGTGCATCTGCTGATCTTTGCTTCCCTGGAGACCCAACAGTAGAGAAGGTACTCATGTAGCACCTGTGCTGACTTTGTGCAGGTGAAGAACAGCCCATGATGCACATGCAGCATTAAGGACAGATGCCAGCTAAATCTTATAACTGAACAGTTTTAGAACATTGTATTATACAGATGCAGCATTACAGACTGAGGCCAGCTATATACTGTAACTGTACAGTTTTAGAACATTGTATTATACAGATGCAGCATTACAGACTGAGGCCAGCTATATGTTTTAAATGGACAGTTTTAGAACATTGTATTATACAGATGCAGCATTACAGACTGAGGCCAGCTATATGTATTAACTGTACAGTTTTAGAACATTGTATTATACAGACGCAGCATTACAGACTGAGGCCAACTATATGTTTTAACTGTACAGTTTTAGAACATTGTATTATACATATGCAGTGTTACAGACTAAGGCCAGCTATATGTTTTAACTGTACAGTTTTAGAACATTGTATTATACAGATGCAGCGTTACAGACTGAGGCCAGCTATATGTTTTAAATGTACAGTTTTAGAACATTGTATTATACAGATGCAGCATTACAGACTGAAGCCAGCTATATGCTGACACTGCAATTCTAGATCAGCTTGTGATGCAACTTCCGTATCAGGAACAGAAGTCAGCTATAAACTGACACTGTATAGTTCTAGCACAGTTCATGATATGGTTTCAGTATTAGGGATAGACACCAACTATTTGCTAATGCTGTACAGTCCTAAAACGTTTCATAACACACCAACAGTATTAGAGACAGAGGGGAAGTATCTGCTGACACAGTGCAGTTGAAAGACAGAGACAAAGCTGTATGTACACACTCTCAGGTGTAGACACAATACAGCTGGATGATGAAATTATAGTGAAACCTGCTAATAAAGGTGGTGCCATCGTTGTTATGGATCTACAGTTTTATAATGATAGTATATTTAATAAGTGATTGGAATGTTTATACTATAATTGATCGTGATTATGTTACTGTTACACAATAGAGTGAATGCTAGTCTGAGTGACTGTCTCAATAGTGGCTTAATTCCTAGAGATTTATATGATTATTTTATGACTGAGACTGAGGCTACCAAAAGTTCATAAATGTCTATTAAAACCTCCTTTTAGACCTATAGTCTCTGGTAGAGGCTGGGTCACAGAAACCTTTTCTATTTTTATAGAAAAGAAACTGATGCCTGTGCTCAATGCGCAATGACATGTACTAAGGGATACTCAACAGTTTTTGGTAGACTTGTTTGAATGTACTAACGAGTTGAGTTTCAATGGAGACTATTTTTAGTAAGCCTGGATGGAGTGTCTCTTTTTACATGTATCCCACATGACAGTGGATGTAGTGTCTCTTTTTACATGTATCCCACATGACAGTGGATGTAGTGTCTCTTTTTACATGTATCCCACATGACAGTGGATGTAGTGTCTCTTTCTACATGTATCCCACATGACAGTGGACGTAGTGTCTATTTTTACATGTATCCCACATGACAGTGGACGTAGTGTCTCTTTTTACATTTATCCCACATGATAGTGGATGTAGTGTCTCTTTTTACATGTATCCCACATGACAGTGGACGTAGTGTCTCTTTTTACATTTATCCCACATGACAGTGGACGTAGTGTCTCTTTTTACATGTATCCCACATGACAGTGGACGTAGTGTCTCTTTTTACATGTATCCCACATGACAGTGGTATTGACATGGTAAAAGAAGCTTTGGCAGAGAAGAGTGATTATGATATGGTAACCATTGATTTAATCTGTTTGTTTTTGGAAACTGTTCTGAAAAACAATGTGTTTATGTATGATGAACGTTTATTTTTACAGAGAATTGTTGTAGCTATGGGCACTAGTTGTGCCAATAGCTACGCCAATATAGTAATGGCCCAGTGGGAGGAGAAATTTGTTTTTAGTTCTATCTATATGCCTCACGTGATGTTCTGTAGGAGGTTTGTAGATGATCTTTTTTTGGTTTGGAGAGGAACTGATGAACCCCTAACCCAGTTCATGTGTTTTTGGGTAATACGGTCCCATTTTTATCGTTTATACATAAGTCGTCTACGAAGGAAATGGATTTTTTAGATGTTCAAGTCATGGTGAACTCCTGCTGTAGGCTAACCACTACACTATTTAGGAAGAGTTGTAGGAGAAATACATTACTGCAAAGGAATAGCACTCACTCTGGGCATGTGTTTAAAAACATAGCTAAAGGTCAAAGCATGCATATATCTAGGTTAAACAATGAGGAACCTCTGTATGAGAGACACATTAATCAGTTCAGAAGTGAGCTACTTGACAGGGGCTATAGGAACAATGAGGTTGATGAGGCACTGTGCTTCACTAGGGAGAATAGGAGAGGAAAGGGCAAACCGTATCTTTCTCCTAGATTACCCGTGGTGAATGAGGAATTTAGCCATACAGCTGCAGTTACCAAAACACTACCCATGTAAAGAAAACAACCCAATATAAACCAGGCTCCTTTGCAGAAACACACAAAAAGTCCACAGTAAAAAATAAATAGAAGAACTGCAAAGGTGAGGCTCCAGTTCAGTAGTATATCCAGAATATCCAGATGTCTTCAAACTCCAAAGAATAAAGCCAAAGATCTAAGTTCCGCTATAACACAGCTTTAATGGTACACAAGCGCTTTCACAAAATTGCTTCTTCAGGTGTATAACATTCATCAAAAAGACACACCTTATATAGTCTTAGTATTAGTCACATGACTATAATATACAAATTTTAAAAACATATACACATTCTGTAAAAATAAATACAAAATATATTTAAATTTGCGTATTCATACTTTCACTTAAAAACTACCTAAAAACATATAGAATACATATTAAAATACAAGTGCTTAAGTTATTCTAGAGATGTAAAGAGATATACTAACATCATAAATAAACATTGGAATATATTAACTACAGATAGTCAAATTAAAGAGTTAGTAGGAATCAAACCCCAGTTTACTTTTAAAAATAAGAAGTGCGTGAAGAGAAGGTTATGTATTGATAGGGAACCAAGAAATAAGGCAAAGGAAAAGAGGACCATACCATGTGGAAGATGCCATTTTTGCAGTCATATAGCCGAGGAATCACATTTTAAACACCCTGATACAGGGGAGATTTTTGAACTGAGAGTCAGTGCAAGATGTGATACTTCACATGTAGTTTATTTAGCTACGTGCCAGATATGTAATAAATTCTATGTAGGGAAGACAGATCGCCCTTTGAAGGATAGAATTAGGGAGCATATGTATCACATAAAGAAAAAAAGTAATTTTAATACACTAGCTAAGCACGTAGCAGTCACTAATGAACTACATGTTTTTAAATTTGTTGTTTTAGGAAGAACATATACTGGCACAAGAGGGGGTGATATTAAGGCTAGGACTGAAGAGAAGGAAGCAAATTGGATTGTTAGGCTAAGAGCTAATTCAGGGCATGGTTTAAATGATTCTGTCCCCATGAGACCTATTTTGAAGAAAAGGCCTTTAAATAGATAAATGCACTTGTATTTTAATATGTATTCTATATGTTTTTAGGTAGTTTTTAAGTAAAATTATGAATACGCAAATTTAAATATATTTTTGTATTTATTTTTACAGAATGTGTATATGTTTTTAAAAATTTGTATATTATAGTCATGTGACTCATACTAAGACTATATAAGGTGTGTCTTTTTGATGAATGTTATACACCTGAAGAAGCAATTTTGTGAAAGCACTTGTGTACCATTAAAGCTGTGTTATAGTGGAACTTAGATCTTTGGCTTTATTCTTTGGAGTTTGAAGACATCTGGAGATTCTGAATATACTACTGAACTGGAGCCTCACCTTTGCAGTTCTTCTATTTATTTTTTATTGAAAACACTACCCATGTCTATTTTCTATACTAGTGATGTTAACAACATTATACAGGTTGTGAAGAATAATTGGTCTATTTTACATCTAGATGATAATATTCGCTCTGTTGTTGGTGAGCAACCTAGGTTTAGTTTTAAAAATAAAAAATCTTTAAAGAGACGTTTATGTTATAAAACTTTCATGCACCCTAGAGGTAATAGAGTTAATGCTCCCGTAATGCGCTGCTGCTCTAAATGTAATTTTTGTGATTTTATAGATCCATTTGTGGACTTTCTCCACCCGGTCACCAACAAGATGTTTTGGTTTAATGTTATTGCCGATTGTCATTTCAGGAACCTAATCTATCTGGCTAAATGCAGGGCCTGTGATTGTTTTTATGTAGGCAAGACCAACAGGTCTCTGTTAGAGAGAATGAGGGAACATACATATTGAAGACATAAATTAGATGACCACAATGCTTTGACTAAACACCTTGTAGAATATGGGAATGACCATGTTTTTGGGTTTAGAGTGATTGAGATAATGAATTGTGACATCCGTGGGGGAGATTTCAGGAAATTTACTGAGGAATGTGAGTTGTCCTGGATAATTAGTATGCAAGCAGATAGGTTTCCTGGTATTAATGGGAAGAGTTTCCATTAAACCCGCTTTGAAAGCGAGAGGTCTCTTTAAACGAGCCATGATTTTATTTTGTTTTAATTGAATGTATTTTTTTATTGGATGGGTTGTATTTTTAATTGATAGTACCTATGCTATTTATTTCACCTGT